>NC_043965.1:3991092-4186092 GCF_902148855.1 Sphaeramia orbicularis | reverse complement strand
ATACGGTCACAGAAACATTGAACAAAACCTCTTGAACTCCTCCTGTGACAATGGTTTTTAGATCTTAATGACGTTTGTCTGTCGGTCCCTGTTACTATTATTATTATTATTATATTTATAAAATCCACTGTTTCATCTGTTTCTACTCAGATTGATTTTAGGGATGTCCCCATCTGATCTACAGATCGGTATTGGCTGCTGATCTGGCATTTTATAGAAGATCGGATTTAGTCACGAGGTTGGGCCGATCCAGACCAGGTTCAGGGGTGGGGCGGGGGGTAAACACACGTTCTGGCCCTTCAAATTAAAGTTTTCGAAGGTAGGGAAAAGGAAAATTAGCTGCATTCATAATTAGCTAAATTTGTAAAGAATCTGTAAGTTTCACTTTCACTTTATGGTCCAGTAGTGATGCATGAGTTAGGTTTTTTTCAACCCGCTGGGCTTTTGTGGAATTATATGACCCACCCCACAAATAAACTGACATTCTTTTGACCCGCCCCAACCTGACCCGTTAGTAACCCAGTGATAGACGCATCACTAAAGTACGGAACGCACCCCCATATAATACCCAAAGGGACCTGTCCATAGACGTGCTACAGCAGTGGCAAACATACGATCCACGGGCCAAAACCGACCCGCCAAAGGTTCTAATTTGTCCCACAGTATGAATTTGGAAAGTGCAAAAGTGATCCTAAAGTTGTTAAGAGTCAAAGGTGTCATACTTGTTTTAGTCCTCCAGTCAGTAGACTTAAAATTATTAGATTTGGTGGATTACAAAACAGCACAACTCATGTTTAGGGCATCAACAAAATGTCTTCCAGGTGATATTCAAAAATTATTCAAAGACAGAGATTCTCAACATAAATTCAATCTCAGAGGTATTAATAAATTGTGCCAACCAAAGGTAAGAACTACTTTAACCCTTTCATGCACTAATTATGTAAAATTTAGTCAAGATATTTTTCTGCAGTGTTTTTGTTCCTCTTTAGACATAAAAAAAAAACCCAATGTAATCGATTAAAAAAAAAAAAAAAGTTGCAAAAATTTCCACTCAGCTGGACACCATGTATTTAATTTTTGAAGCAAAGAAACATGTATTTAAAATCTAATATCAGAAAATTATATGGAAAACTATGCAATAAAAACATTTTTAAGGCTGCTAATCAGATGTTTTCTCACATTTGAACATACTCTGATACCAGTTATTACTCACTGCATGGAGATAATATGCAAAAAAAAAAAAAAGTTTAAAAAATACCTGTCAGTTACAGTCTTATTGCAATTAGCAATTGATTTACACTTAAACATGTCACTGCAGATCAGGTTTATCAAGAACAGCAAAGTTACAGTAATGGTCTGAATGTCAGTGTATTATGGGATGGTGCATAAGTGTCCGCTGTGTCGGCTGATATGGAACTAAAACAACCAAACCCATGAAAATACAAGAGAACAGCTGGAGAAGAACTGACCACTGGAGTGACCACTGTGCATGAAAGGGTTAAAATCAGTGTGCACCTCAGTAAGGGGAGTAGTACTGTGGAATGGTTTAGCAGATGAATTAAAAGGGTGTGCACACATTTTTCAGTTTAAAAACAAATAATGAAGAAGTATTTGGAGGAGATGCAGTGACACTGATGCTCTAAACAGTGTGGGTGCCATTAGGGGGAGTGGGTCTGGGCGTGTTTATGTTTATGTTCCTGTCTTGTGAGGATGTGATATTGTCATGTTCTGTACTGATCTATAATGTCTTGTATTGTTCTGTTTTGTTCTGTAATGTTATGTATTATTTGTTTTGGTGTAGTGAAATGTTGTGATGGGTTGTGGGTGGTGTGAGGGGTTGGAGTTTTAAAAGCAATGCTTCTTCCATCCCCTTTTCAAACTGTGTTGTCCAGTTGTCGTCTGTTAAGTGTATAAATGTGGTAGCAGGTTTGAAATAAACATGTGAAATGAAATGAAGTTCAGGTTCCACATTCAGCCCAACTGTGATCTCAAGTCAAATAATAGTGTAATAATCTATAAATAATGACTCCAAATTTAAATCAAAATTTCATTGTAAAAAGTCAGTATCGGCCAAACTAATCCTAAAAAAGATCAGCTTGGAAGCAAAAAATCCAGATCGAGACATCGCTGATTGATTTAACATTTAGCGTTTTGGTCGTTGTAACTGAGACAGTAAAGTGTGAACTGTAAACGTTCATTTCACTCCAGCTCTAGAGAATCTGACTGATTTGTCAACATTAAAAGTAAATACATTAAAAGCTGTCATAAGTGTTCAACACTCAGGCCCAAAGTGAGGCAAGAAATAGTCAATGTTTCAGTAAAAATATCTAATTTCACGTAATAATTTTATATATAACACTGGTCAACAACAAATTTATTGTTTCAGTTTTTTGAGCTGATTTAGGATAATTTTGGTGTGCCGAATCCAAGAATCACATTCATTTTGCTCAATCAGGTCAACTTTCTGAACTATGCTACATATTGGCTTTTGAACATTTTTGCTTACATTTATGGGCATTTTCACATCATATGATACAAAAGTCTTTCATATTTCTTGCAATAAACGAGTTCTGAAGATTTTACTTATGTCAATTTATGATTAATGTTTTTTTTAATATTACAGGTGAATGAAATGGCTTCGACTAGAAGATCTTGCAAAAATAAGCCTGACGTATTCTGCTACATCTGCAGTGAATACACCATTGTTATTGTACCTAACAGGAATCAAGTCACAAGTTTCATAAAGTGTGCTTACCAATCTTATTTTGGTATTAAACTTGGTGACCAAGATAAAGTTTGGGCGCAGATTGTGAGTAGATCAAATTTTTCAAAATCAAATTAGCAAAAAAACCTGACCTGATTGAGAAAAACAGATGTCATTTTTGGATTTAGCGGTGCAAAATGGTCCTAATTCAGTTGAAAAAACCTAGACAACTTACAAAAAAAATTTTTTTGTAACCCAGTGTAATGGATATCGGCTTTTTTTAGCCCCCAGTATCGATATCGGTATCACCCTAAAAGTCCTATATTGGTCAGGCTCTAGTAATAAGTCAGTCTTTCCATAGAGTAGATGGGACATTGGTTTTTACCCTTGGCCCTCACTGCAGGGTATCGTCATCAGTTTGTCGTCGGTCCGTCTGCGCAAAAACTTTGGCGTGAACTGAAGGTCGACGGTTTTCAAGTGCGGGAACGTTATGTTATGTTTATTGAAGAGAAACCCCTGGAGGTGCAGAACCCTCCGACGACCTTCAGACTCTAAAGTGCCCAGACTGTACCGCTGTCAGCGTTGGTTGCTCATGTGGTTGTCGGTCGTATCCTCCGCTCGCTGACGCCGCATATACGTTCAGTCAGAATCTAAATATGTTTGTGCGAGTTTGCGCGCCGATATCCCTGGAGGCGGTTGAGCAGCTCGTGGTCGGCCTCGGAGACGCTGTAATTGAATAAAGCTGAAGTGGAGCCACCGTCTGGCTGCGCTCATTGACTCATTGTTCCCGGTGAATAAGCAACACGACACCTTCGCCGCCGCCGCGCTCGCCGTTTGGAAAACAGCCTCTGATGACACAAGCCAGTTTGAGTTCCCTATTTCAGCCGCCCACCATCAGCTCTTCTCTCTCTTTTTTTTTTTTTTTCCTGTCCTTGTGGCTCCTCTTAGCTCGTTTCCTGCTGCAGTGTTTGGCGCTCCTCCGCTCTGTTCGCTTTCCCCCGCATATTGGACGCGCCGGGTTATTTTGCCCCCAGAACGCAGCTGAAATCTGCTCCAGCCCAAACCAGATGGCTGCGTTCACGGAGCGTCCGTCACTCCTGTTCCCCACCATATGACGCTCGCAAGTCTGAGCGGCGTCTCAACGAAGAGGCCCCCCCCCGTCCCCTCCCCTCCCCCTGTCCCTGCCAACGCCGGTGCTCCGCTCCCGTGGCACGCCAAGTCCCTCAAGAAAATCACATTTTATATTTAGCCGGTCAGACTCCTCGTCTCGGCGGCGGCGTTTAAGAGAAAAAAAAAAAAAAAATGCAGATTTGGAGGAAGGAACACGGAGTCTGTTGTGAGAGCTTAAAAAATTTGGCTGAAGGCGAGCGGGGCCTTGTTCCGGGTGTAAATTTATTCACTGTGAAATTCAGCAGAACTCGTCACATGAGGACGTGTGACTGGACGGAGGCCCTGCATCCACACAAATGGACAGAAGGACGAGACGGGGACGTCCACAGTCACACTTCAACAAGTTTAGAGACAAAGTGCAGCCCAAGTTTCTGTACGAGTTCAGAAAGAAAACAACAAAAACAGGCACCAGCGGAACTTTGTTTGGTTTTTACAGACGGTGTCAGAGATCAGAGCGTTTATGAATGAAGCTTTATCCATAGAACGGATTTAAAAAAAACAAAAACAGATGATGTCTTCAAATTCAGTTTTGGTTCTTTCAGCTGGAGATAAATGTCTGTCCTCGTCGTCTCTTTGTGTTTTTGACATTGTTTTCATCTTTTTTTCTGTTTTTTTTTTTTTTTTTTTTGTTACAGCTGAAGCCCCTCCTCCTCTTTTCTAGACCAGGGGTGTCAAACTCATTTTAATTCAGGTTCCACATTCAGCCCAAAATGATCTGAAGCGGATCAGAACCAGTAAAATAATACTAAAATAACCTTTAAATCAAAACAATGCATAATTACTCCTGTCTGTCATTTAAATATTTTGTGTTCAACCAGTGACCCCTAGTTTCTGTGTTGTATCGTCTGTTGATAAAACAAATACAAATAAAATATATATAAAACTAGAAAAGCAGACCTCCGCCAAGGCAGATCAGTGCCCCCCCCCCCCCCCAATCACCACCAAAATTTAATCATTTGTTCCTTGTGCCAGTATCAACATTTCTTGAAATTTTCATCCAAATCCATCCATAACTTTTTGAGTTATCTTGCACACGGACAGACAGACAGACAGACAAACCAACACCGGCAAAAACATAACCTCCTTGGCGGAAGTAATGAGTAAAATACTTGAAAAATAAGGGGGGAAAATGAATAAATGTGGCATAAAACTGAAAAAATGCATGTAAAGTGAAAAGTAAATGAGCAAAATACTTGAAAAATAAGGAAAAAAGTGAACAAATGGTGTCAGAGATCCGAGCGTTTATAATGAAGCTTTATCCATAGAAAAGAATAAAAACAAAAAAAAAAAGAGGACGTCTTCAAATTCAGTTTCAGTGGATAAACAGTTCTACCTGAAGTCTTTCAGCTGTAGATAAATGTCTGTCGTTGTCGTCTCTTTGTGTTTTCGACATTGTTTTCATCTTTTTGTTTTCTGTGTGTGTGGGTTTTTTTTTTTGTTACAGCTGAAGCCCCTCCTCTTTTCTAGACCAGGGGTGTCAAACTCATTTTAGTTCAGGTTCCACATTCAGCCCAAAATGATCTGAAGTGGATCAGAACCAGTAAAATAATACTAAAATAACCTTTAAATCAAAACAATGCATAATTACTTCTGTCTGTCATTTAAATATTTTGTGTTCAACCAGTGACCCCTAGTTTCTGTGTTGTATCATCTGTTGATAAAACAAATACTAATAAAGTGTATAGAAAATGAGTGAAATACTTGAAAAATAAGGGAAAAATTGGATAAATGTAGCATAAAAATGAACAAATGCATGTCAAGTGAAAAGAAAATGAGCAAAATACTTGAAAAATAAGGAGAATCAATGGTTTGAATAACATCTAGAACCCTGTACAGGGTGGGGAAGCAAAGTTTACAATATTTTAATACAGGGATTGAAAGACAGTGTATGAGCAATTAGTTTATTGAAAGTCATGAGAATTTATTCGCCACAAGAGAATGTCCATAATAGAAAATGTTTTTATTCTATGTGTCCTCCTTCTTTCTCAATAACTGCCTTCACACGCTTCCTGAAACTTGCACAAGTGTTCCTCAAATATTGGGGTGACAACTTCTCCCATTCTTCTTTAATAGTATCTTCCAGACTTTCTCATAATAGTTTTGCTCATAGTCATTCTCTTCTTTCCATTATAAACAGTCTTTATGGACACTCCAACTATTTTTGAAATCTCCTTTGGTGTGACGAGTGCATTCAGCAAATCACACACTCTGACGTTTGCTTTCCTGATTACTCATATGGGCAAAAGTTTCTGAAAAGGTATGGATAATAGTGTTAGGTATGATTATGACATCAGTATATGTTTGGTTTCAAAACAATTGACGTAGTGCCTGCTGAGAAAAAACAACTAAATGTTCATTGTAAATTTTGCTTCCCCACCCTGTATTTATTCTGTAAACCCTCAAAAACCAAAACCATGTACTGATCTAAACTGTTTAATACCCGTTGATCCACTAATCCTGTCAATACATGGAAATAATTGGTGTAAAATACAGTTCTTCATCTTTTCATGGTCATCAGATATGACCCATTTGGACGTTCAGAGGCTCTGTAGTTACCATGGAAACACCGTCATCTTCTACAACATTGATTCCCCAGTAAAACCCATGGAGTTGGATCAGTGACAGTGGATGGACACACTGGGTTTATGTTCAGTAAAAGTCACTATTTGTTGACTTTTCAGTTTTTTATAATAATAACCTCTGAGTTTTCAGCAACATCTGTTTTAAATAAAAGTAAATACAGGATTTTCAGTGAAACATGAATTTGGGAACGGCCACATTAGCTCTACTGGGTCTTTATAGGTTAAATGTGAAACATGAGCCTTTTGTTTGTCCACATGCTTTTCCGTGTCCTCACAGTAACGTTGACCTTTGACCTTTGTGCAGTACTGGCGGCAGGTGTACCTGGTGACGGTCCTAGCCATGATCCTGGCCGTGTTCTTCGCTCAGATCCACCCTCATTACCTCAGTAAACAGTGGAAGCAGCTGCGTTCGCTCATCTTCTGCTCCGTCGCCGGCTACGGACTCATCCCCACCGTCCACTGGATCTGCATCACCGGCGGCTTCTCCTCGGAGCTCGTACAGGTAGGCGGAGCCTCAGGGCACAGGCTGTAACCCTTTAACCCCTGAGATGTTATTTCAATGAAACAGGCTGATTGGAATTAGATTTGGACTAAATAAGACACTCAGAATGTACATGAATAAGAGATTTAGGAAGTTGAACATGAACTGTGAACTGGAACACCTGGTTGAACTCCATAAAGCAGTTACAGGGTAAGAAAAAAAAGAAGAATAAAATAAGCAACAAAATGAACAAAAAAGGCCAAAGTGATCAATAAAATGAAGAAAAATGAACAATAAACCAACAAAATAAAAAGAGCCATGAACAAAATAAGCCACAAACTGAACAAAATTGAGGAAAAAGTTATAAAATAAATAAGAAAATGTTAGAAAATAAGCAAATAATGTTAAAAAAATATGCATAAAAAATTGACTAAATGAAGGAAAACTAAAAGAATTCAGGCCCAGTAGTTTATGTTTTGGCCTCTTTTTTATTATATCAGTCCAGCTGCTTTTTGACACCTGGTTGAACTCCGTAAAGCAGTTACAGGGTTAAAAAAAAAAAAAAAAAGAATAAAATAAGCAACAAAATGAACAAAAAAGGCCAAAATGATCAATAAAATGAAGAAAAATGAACAATAAACCAACAAAATAAAAAGAGCCATGAACAAAATAAGCCAAAAAAATTTGACTAAATGAAGTAAAACTAAAAGAATTCAGGCCCAGTAGTTTATGTTTTGGGCTCTTTTTTATTATATCAGTCCAGCTGCTTTTTGACACCTGGTTGAACTCTGTAAAGCAGTTACAGGGTAAAAAAAAGAATAAAATAAGCAACAAAATGAACAAAAAAGGCCAAAGTGATCAATAAAATGAAGAAAAATGAACAATAAACCAACAAAATAAAAAGAGCCATGAACAAAATGAGCCACAAACTGAACAAAATTGAGGAAAAAATGATAAAATAAAATAAGAAAATGTTAGAAAATAAGTAAATAACGTTAAAAAAAATATGCAAAAAAAATTGGACTAAATGAAGTAAAACTAAAAGAATTAAGGCCCAGTAGTTTATGTTTTGGCCTCTTTTTTATTATATCAGTCCAGCTGCTTTTTGACACCTGGTTGAACTCCATAAAGCAGTTACAGGGTTAAAAAAAAAAAAAAAAAAAAAAAGAATAAAATAAGCAAAAAAATGAACAAAAAAGGCCAAAATGATCAATAAAATGAAGAAAAATGAACAATAAACCAACAAAATTAAAAGAGCCATGAACAAAATGAGCCACAAACTGAACAAAATTGAGGAAAAAATTATGAAATAAACAAGAAAATGTTAGAAAATAAGTAAATAACGTTAAAAAAATATACAAAAAAAATTGGACTAAATGAAGTAAAACTAAAAGAATTCAGGCCCAGTAGTTTATGTTTTGGGCTCTTTTTTATTATATCAGTCCAGCTGCTTTTTGACACCTGGTTGAACTCCATAAAGCAGTTACACGGTTAAAAAAAAAAGAATAAAATAAGCAACAAAATGAACAAAAAAGGCCAAAGTGATGAATAAAATGAAGAAAAATGAACAATAAACCAACACAATAAAAAGAGCCATGAACAAAATAAGCCACAAACTGAACAAAATTGAGGAAAAAATAATAAAATAAACAAGAAAATGTTAGAAAATAAGCAAAGAACATTAAAAAAAATATATGCAAAAGAATTGGACTAAATGAAGTAAAACTAAAAGAATTTGGGCCCAGTAGTTTATGTTTTGGCCTCTTTTTTATTATATCAGTCCAGCTGCTTTTGGACACCTGGTTGAACTCCATAAAGCAGTTACACGGTTCAAAAAAAAAAAAAAGAATAAAATAAACAACAAAATGAACAAAAAAGTCCAAAGTGATCAATAAAATGAAGAAAAATGAACAATAAACCAACACAATAAAAAGAGCCATGAACAAAATAAGCCACAAACTGAACAAAATTGAGGAAAAAATTATAAAATAAACAAGAAAATGTTAGAAAATAAGCAAATAATGTTAAAAAAATTTACATAAAAAATTGACTAAATGAAGGAAAACTAAAAGAATTCAGGCCCAGTAGTTTATGTTTTGGGCTCTTTTTATTATATCAGTCCAGCTGCTTTTTGACACCTGGTTGAACTCCATAAAGCAGTTACAGGGTAAAAAAAGAATAAAATAAGCAACAAAATGAACAAAAAAGTCCAAAATGATCAATAAAATGAAGAAAAATGAACAATAAACCAACAAAATAAAAGAGCCATGAACAAAATAAGCCACAAACTGAACAAAACTGAGGAAAAAATTATAAAAATAAATAAGAAATTGTTAGAAAATAAGCAAATAATGTTAAAAAAAATATGCATAAAAAATTGACTAAATGAAGGAAAACTAAAAGAATTCGGGCCCAGTAGTTTATGTTTTGGGCTCTTGAAAAATGAAAATGAAAAAATGAATAATAAACCAACAAAATAATAAGAGCCATGAACAAAATAAGCCACAAACTGAACAAAATTGAAGAAAAAATTATGAAATAAAAACCAAAATAAGATGAGACTTTATTGATTTATTGTGGGGAAATTTCACAGTTGACGGCAGCAACATGCAACACACCAGTGCAAGAGAAGACAGGTAGAAGAAATGTTGGAAAATAAACCAAATAAGCAAATAACATAATAAATAGCATAAAAAAATATGCAAAAAACTGACTAAATGAAGTAAAAATAAAATAAAAAAAAAAAAAGAAGGATTTGAATTTGGGCCTAGTAGTCTTTGTTTTGGGCTTTTTTTTTTTTTTTTTTACTAAATCAGTCCAGCTGCTTTTTGACAAAAAGCAGTTACACGCTCAAAACTGTAAAAAGGAAATCACAACACTGAAAAGAACAGTAAAAACAAACCCAAAAAAAGCCTAAACCATGTATTTTTATGAGTTGGTCACACTCACTGCTCTGTTTAACCCCCTCATTCCACAGGTGGTAGGGGGTAAACTGAGCATGCGATTAGAAATGTTTCTTATTGAACAAACAGTTGAATTTGTATGAATACTGAAATAAATCCTACATTCAGAACGTTGACCACAGACACGTTCAGGGGTTAAAGGGTTAAATGTTCTCTTCTGCCTGTTGACTGGGTTTCTACTCTGTGAATGGAAGTGGAACTGGTGCTGCTGGTTTATTCCAGTTTTCTGCAGCTGTTTCCACATCAGTTTTGCTTATTTTTTTCACTGAATCGTCTCGTTTATCCTCCAGGCGTTCATTCCTCGGGTTCTGGGCATGTACTTCATCGCTGCGTTGGCTCTGATTTTCTACGTGTCCAAGGTTCCTGAGCGATATTTCCCAGGTAAGAACACACCTGTACACACACACATACACAAATCTATCTATCTATCTATCTATCTATCTATCTATCTATCTATCTATCTATCCATCCATCCATCCATCCATCCATCCATCCATCCATCCATCCATCCATCCATCCATCCATCCATCCATCCATCCATCCATCCATCCATCCATCCATCCATCCATCCATCCATCCATCCATCCATCCATCCATCCATCCATCCATCCGGCCATCCGGCCATCCGGCCTGTAACGGTACACACCTGTTCGGTACATAGCTGTACCAAAACGGCACAATATGATGAGAAAACGAAAGACGTCGTTCGATGCGGAACTTTAAATCCGCGCAAGTTTCACACGGACATATTGAAGGACGCACACATTGACCTGAAATATGAAATATCAGCTGATATAAGGTAAAAAAAACCAACAAATATGATGTGAACCTGGAAGGAAGAGACTGCAGACCCTCCACCATCAGTCCAGTCCAGTTTGGATCAGTTCAGGTTCAGGTGAAAGACAACAACCAGGAAAGAGACGGAGATAAGACGGACGTTGTTTGGCCCCGAGGAACTACGGTAGTTCTAAAACACTGACACTAGCTCTGTCTGTCTGCCTGTCTGTCTGTGTGTCTGTGTGTCTGTCTGTCTGTCACACACGCTGTATAACAGAGGAATAAATAGAACGTTGAAAGTATGTAAAGTTTCACTTTCGTTTCACGACAGTGTTCGTTACATTAGTTATGGACCGCACCCCCAGGTATAGAACTGCGCCCCCCCACCCCCTGGCTCCGACAAAAAAATAAAAAAAATCCCCCGTGCACACACACACACACACACACACACAAATACACACAGTGTCCTAAACAGTTTGTTCTCTGTCCTAAAATAAATCATTTGGTTCATTGTGTTGTCAGTGTTTCTCTTCAGTTTGTTTCAACAGAATACCAGTTTACCCTCTGGTTAATGTTGCACTTCATGTGGAATTTTTGACAGAACTGTGATTAGATTTTTCTTGTTTGTTCGAAACTACCTTTCAGGGAAAAGTGCAAAACTAATGTTTAAAATACATTTAGTAATATGAATAATTTATTTTATTTTCTATTTGATTTGTAGCAGCAGAATTATATTATTCCTGTTTTTCTATATTCTATTATCTCCAAAAACTGGGGGAAAAATGTTTAAAAAATTCATAAATGCATTAATAGACATTTTGAGGGGTTTTCTTTCTTCCCGTACTGAACCGAAAAAAACTGAACTGTGGCTTTGAAAACCGAAAACGTACCGAACCAAAAATTTTGTGTACCGTTACAGGCCTTCTATCTATCTATCTATCTATCTATCTATCTATCTATCTATCTATCTATCTATCTATCTATCTATCTATCTATCTATCTATCTATCTATCTATTCAGTGAAAATCAGGTATATTTTTAATATATATAATTTACTCATGTAAGTATTGATAAAAGCTCAGTAGATTCAAAGTTTATTTTATCAAAACAGCTGAAAATAGAAGAAAACGTGACTTTTTGAGCAAAATCTATCATGAATTCTGCATAAAAACAAGTGTTTCCATTCCCTGTCATTTCTTAAACTCCGTTAGTTTTACTGGTGAATCTGACGGTAAACTGTATTTGACAGCAGTTCTTTCCGTGTACTGATGGGGCCAGAGGGTCAGCAGGTATCAGGTGTTTAAGGGTTAACGGTCCGGTTGTGTGTGGGTTCCAGGTCAGCTGAACTACGTGGGTTCCAGTCACCAGGTCTGGCACGTTCTCCTGGTTCTCATGTTCTACTGGTGGCACCAGACGTCAGGCTTCATCATGGCGTACAGACACAACCAGCCCTGCCCCGAAGCCCCGTAACACGCCCACCACGCTCCACGCCACGACGGGACACGCCCACCAGGTGAGTGGCACGTCCACACCCGCCTCCGTTAACGTCATGATGCTGCCAGTAGAGGGCAGCAGGACACAGCAGAGGAGGATGAGGGACAAAGAATGACACAATTAGAAATAAATAAATGCAGAAATAAATGTATAAATAAATAAATACTTGACGGCTAAAATTTACTTAGTGGGTCAAATGAGTGGCCATTTTTGTCAAAAAAAAAAAGGTTGTCATAAATGCATAGAACTGTGTGTAAATGATGCTAATCCATTTGTGCACAGACTACTGATATTCTCTGACAGTGGAAGCTCTATTTTCATAAATATTGGATTTGGAATAGCACGTGTATGTGAAAACTTTTGCTGGTGGACGGACGTGACATTACCCATGATGCTCCGGTCAGTACCAGTACTTTATTAGTTATAAACTTATATACTTACTATTGCTAATTCTCCTCTTATTCATAAATGTTAGTATTGTGGATCTAAAACAATCCCAGCTGACACAAAAACACTAAATGTGTCAGTGGACGGATGTGACATGGTTGTTGTGGATCCCATCATACTGATGCTCTGCAGCCATGTCAGCGTTTACACTAATGATCCCTGTGCAAAAACTAGGAGCACTATTATTTATTGTATAGTTTATCATCAGACTAAAGAGGAAAGAACAATATAGAATTGTTATTCCTTTATAAAAATGCTTATTATTAGAAAACTGTTGATTTAAAAAGTGACATGTGACATTCTTCATGTATGTATTGGCGTAACATAAACAGGATGGATCAGCACCATACTCCAGATTGAACCTGTACAAATAAAACATGTGATATGGAGGAGAGAATCTGTAAGAAAAACGGGAATCTAAAAGAAGAGATTTGTTTTTCAGGTAAATTCAGTTCAAATATAACTTGGCCATTTGTGACATGAAAATATAGCATTAATTGTGATGAAACTGGACATTTTTGAGCTGAAAACATAGTTCATATGAGCATCAACATGTTGAACAGAACTGAAATCCTGTACATTTGCAGAACTTGCATTTACCAACACAAAGTTCCTTTGGGGATTCACTTAGATTGATTTCTTATGCACAAAGACACAAATAAGACCGCTAAGCACATTTTTGCCATTGAATAAAGTAAATAGTGAAATGAAGTTATTTATTTATGTATAAGTGTTTTTTAGGGTTTATTTAGTTATGTATACATTTATTTCTGCATTTATTTATTCATAATTATGTCATTTTTTTGTCCGTCATAGAGGAGATGAAACCCACAGATCTGGGTTTTTATAGATATTATATACGTTTGTCCACCTCCGTTTACAGTCATATGATCAGACCAGGAAAATAATAACTCCAAACTTTTCTCTGTGTTTTCACCCAGTGTTTTACAACCTTTTTTAACTCATGACTCCATTTTAACATCACAAATTTCTGGCAACCCCAGACATTCAAAACAGATTTTTTTTTTTATGCTAAAATTAATTTGTTAATTAATTTGTTTTTGATCATGTAATAGTTAGCCATATTATGTTGCAGATAGACATTAATTTCAGATGACATTTATATATAATGTATATTATTCTGGACGGAGGCAGTAAATCCAGGTGTAGATTACTGCACAAAGTGAGAATTTGATTTTCCTTGGTCAGGATATGTACAGTCAGTCCAGCTGTGATTTCCAAGGCTGACAATTAATACTGAACAAACAAGAACTGAAACTATGAATTATGAAAGAGCTGCAGCATCTGAAACTGACCACAATGAACATTTGACAGATAAACAGAACCACAGTGCTGCAGTTTCACAACCACAGTTTGTCTGTTATGGATTGGGGATTGTGTCTGTCAACTCACCATAGATTTTTTTATTAGCAATTTTATTTTTATCAATTACTAGAAATTCCAGGTGTCCCCATGTGGGGTCCCAACCCCAAGGTTGAAAAACACTGCATTATACAGACTAAATGTCCTCTAAAATTAACATTTATTTGCAACATAGTATAGCAAACTATTACATGATTATTTACTAAAACCACAACTGAAATTTAGCAAAAAAAAACCAACTCTGTTTTGAATGTCTGGGGTTGCCAGAAAAAATTGTGATGTTAAAATGAAGTCACAAACCAAAAAAGGTTGGAAACATCTGTCCTAAACACAAGTTTTCCAGAATAGTTTTCATTGACCTAAACCAGAATTTTAATGTGGATGAAAGACAAAAACACAACTAAATATAACACTTAATTAAAAACGTCACATATTCAGTTTCCATCTTTTACAACATTTTATTTAATTTTTTAAGTGTTAAATATGTAAAAACATAAAAACCTTGTGTTTGATCCTAAACTGATGTTTGGTTTTTGATTCTTCATGAACAAATAAAAACCATGTGACTGTTGGAGACGAAATAAAACCACTGAAACTTTATTGATCAAGTGTCAAACTTTAATCCTTTTCTCACTGGTTCTCTTCTTCTTCTGTGGTTTTTCAGGGTCTTGGCAGCACCAGGACCCAAGACTCCACCCACAGACCTGCAGAGTCCTGAACCCGAGGGTCTTCAGTCCACGTCTGACGAGTCCATGGCTCAACCCGGCCTATGAGGTGACGGCGTTTTACAGAAGGGGGTGGGGCCTCACAGAGATCCCACCCCTTTGACCCAGAATCCACTAAAAACCACATGTATAGTCACTAAAAACCCCTGAAGACTGAGACCAGGATCAGTCGAGTAGCATTTACCTTTAACCCGAACGTTTCTGCAAGTGCCTGGAGTCGAACGCAATCGGAAAAACGCACTTATTTTCTACGTATTTGAGCCGATTTTATTACTTTCGGACGCCCTTAAAGTCTATTTTGATGATTAAACGACGTGCAAAGAGATTAAAAGTCAGTCAATCAGTCTTTAGTTATCGATGAAATGTCCTTTAAAAGGGAAAACGATCCAGAACTTTGCACAGTTTCAGACAAAAAAACCCTGACAAAATAAACATTAAAACCAAAGACTCAAAACCGTGAGCACGATGTAATCCAGCGAATGTTTTATCTGTCGGACTGGTTTCTATGGCGATGGAAGAATGTTACCACTGGATGTTTCTTTAGGAGACGTTTAAAGTACTGACGTTTTACAGGTTGTTGTTTTTTTTTTTTTTAATTTGCTTCCAGATCAGAACCATAGAAGTAAGTGGTGTTTGTGTTTAAGGCGCGGCTTCTGCTTTAGACGCCGCTAACGCTTCTGATTCCACGCTGTACGTTCACAATGACGTTGAATGTTAGTTTTTTTTAGCCAAATGTGTAGCAAGACGTTAAAGTTTTCATACGAACCCTGTACATTTTCCAGATTGTTTACGACCACGATGAAAGTAAATAAAGTTTTCACTCTTTAAAAAAAATCTTAGCTTGTATTAATAAGAAGTCGTCAAAACACTTTTATTATTCAATTAACCGCCTTAAAGGAGTCATTTGTAGTTCCAATTCTGAAAAATTAACTCCGTCGCTAGTATCCAACTTTACCAAAAACAATGAAATTAGAAAAGAAGTGATAAAAATAGAAGCCGCTGTTTTATTCTATAAATGTAAAGAACGGAGTTTGATTCGGAGGCTTATGAAGGTTGAAAGTTGTTATTATGGGATGTTCTTATCTTTGCTAATTTGCTGTTTGTTGATTCACGTTTCAGACTAAACTGACAGATGTTTAGTTTAGCTACTGATGACACAAACTGAATAGAAAACAGCTGATTAGTGGGGTTTTTTGGTCTAAAAGCAGAGCTAAGCTAACAGCGCTAAACTACTTAACACTTACTATTCAATTAACCGCCTTAAAAGGAGTCATTTGTAGTTTCGATTCTTCAAAATTAACTCCGTCGCTAATGTCGAACTTGACCAAAAACAATGAAATTAAATTAGAAAAGAAGTGATAAAAATAGAAGCCGCTGTTTTATTCTATAAAATGTAAAGAATGGAGTTTGATTCGGAAGGTTTAAAGTTATTATGGGATGTTCTTATCTGTGCTAAGTGACGACAAAAAAACAAACAGATAACAGGTCATTAGTGGGGTTTTTTTTCAGTCTAAAAGCAGAGTTAAGCTAACTGCGCTAAGCTAACAGAGCTATAATGTAAACTATCAGCTAATGTAGCGTTTTAAACTCTTTGATGTGAGTGCGTTCTTGTTTACATCCTATTACTGTCAATAGTCGGATTATATTTTATCGCTGCTTCGTTAATTAGTCTGAACTGCGTCTGTTTCTAAACACTAATTATAAGTTCAGTTCTTTTAGGGAAAATATTATAAATCGCTCCTTTTTAAGAATTTTTAATATCCTCAATTTTTCCATCAATGACTAAAAATAACACGAGTTTGGTTAAATGGATCTATTTAACGCAGAAGTGGGATGAATTAGTGAAATGCAAAAATTACACTGAAGATATTAATTATTTTAGTTCAGGTTCCACATTCAGACCAGTAAAATACTATCAAAGTAACACAGAAATAATGACAACTCCAAATGTTTCTCTTTGAAAATGTAAATATTTTCATGTATTTACACTAAAAGTATAATTTCGCAAAAAATATGAATAACCAGAAACATCTTACGAGAAGTACGTACAATTTTAACAATATTCTGTCTGTCATTAAATGTTCTGTGTGTTTGTAGATCCACTGTGATCTGTAAGTTATAATGCACATGTGTAAATGATAAACTGAGGCAGAATATTGTTAAAATTACACTGATTTTTTCAGTTTGTTCATGTTATTCACATCTTTTGAAAGGATAGTTTGTAGATGTAAACCTTTTCATAATGTAAATTTACTTTTTTCACTTCAAAACATAGAGAAAAGTTTGGAGTTTGACATTATTTATGTTATTATTTTTCTGGTTCGGCCCACTGCAGATAGAATTTAGCTGAATGTGGAACTGAACTAAAATGAGTTTGACAGCCCTGATATAAACAATCAAGAACGTCAAAATAATTTTAATTCCATCTACATTGGGCCAGACCAGTCAAATACTATCATAATAAACTATGACAACTCCAAATTTTTCTCTTTGTAAATGTAAATATTTTCATGTATTTACACTAAAAGTATAATTTTGCAAAAAATGTGAATAACCTGTACAAATATGAACAACCTGAAATGTCTCAAGAGAAATAAGTACAATTTCAACAATATTCTGTCTGTTATTAAATGTTTTGTGTGTTTTTAAGTTGGAATAAACGTGTAAATGATAAACTGAGGCTGAATAGTGTTAAAATTACACTTATTTATTCAGTTTGTTCGTGTTATTCGCATCTTTTGAAAGGATAGTTTGTAGATGTAAACCTGTTCATCATGTATATTTACTTTTTTCGCTCTAAAAACAAAGTTTGGAGTTGACATTATTTCTATATTATTCTGTTATTATTTCAGATCAGATTTGGCTGGATGTGGAACTTGAACTAAACCCACTCTGAACATTAACGTACAGTTTGGAATCAGGACGGTGTTTCAGAAGCTCTGATTAAAGTCTAGAATCTGGATCCACGTGGGTTAAGTCGAGCAGGTTTCGACTCTGCCGTCAAACTTGACTCCTTTGTTTTTTTTACCGGCGAAGAACCCGAATCACGGTAAAGTTTGCGTTTTCTGCCTGAACCCTGTTGAGTATCTGAAGTCGAACAGTGTTTTCAGACGTCATAAACTGTAAATCCGCTCGGTGCAATGTTTCAGGTCGTCTAGTTTTGTACGTTTTTACTGCTTCGAGTGTTAGAACTTCCTATTTTTTATCGGCGTCCATCTCAGTATTTGACGGCGAAGCGGACGCTGCTGTCACTTTGGAACGAGAATACGTGTTTATTTAATGTTTTTTTTTTTTCGATCAAGGCTAAAGTTCTCTGTTGTTGTATTTATTCAGTAGGAACCTGCTCTGGACCGGACCGAGGGTTTTTCTTTTTTTTTTTTTTCTTCACTCGTTTTGTACAGATTTAAATTTTCCATGTTGACTTTTCTTACCTGAAAGATCAAACTGTTAAACTTGACTCGAAATAAAAGACTTAACCATGAACTGCAGACCAGTGTGATTGGATCTACCGTGGTTCAGACGCAGACCGTGGGGTTATCCAGATTCTGGGGCCACATTTCGGACACTTTCGTAGATATTAAGTCTGAAAAACAAAACCACAGACGTTCCCTGCAAACAATGAACATGTTCAGTGTTTGAAAGATGAACCAGAACTGTCGTGTCCAAGCACAGAAATAAAAAGTATTAATGTTTACATTTGTTAATTTGAACCAATGTAGCTGGGATAGGCTCCAAGCAACCCCCGTGACCCTAGTGAGGATAAAGTGGGTTCAGAAAATGAATTTGAACCAATTTCAATGTGGTTTTCAACTCCGACATTAAGGCAAATATTTATATAGATAAAAGTATGTGGACGCATTAAATTCAGGTTTTTTTTTCTAACAGGGACCAGGGACCTGTCATATATGACCATTTTTGGCCTTACTACTTTAAACTACCGCAGGGCGCTAACAATCACTTGGACAAAAGGTATTAAATGTTTTGAAACTCTTCAGAAGTACTTAATAATACCTCAGTAATGATATATAACAATTTAGAGGAGTATTTGAATATTTGTCCAAAATGACCATTTTTGACAAAGTTTCAACTATGCCCGTAGAGTGTTTTATATCATTTCTGAGGTATTATTAAGTACTTCCTGAAGTGTTTCAGGTGATTTGAAACCTTTATTCCAAGTGATCATCAGCGCCCTCCGGTGGTCGAGTAGTAAGGCTATATGTGCTCCAAAAATGGTCATTTTGGACAAATTTTCAAATATACCTCTGAAGTGTTTTAAATCATTTCTGAGGTATTATTAAGTACTTCCTGAAGTGTTTCGGGTGATTTGAAACCTTTATTCCAAGTGATCATCAGTGCCCCCTGGCAGTTGAGTAGTAAGGCTACAATGTGCTCCAAAACTGGTCATTTTGGACAAAATTTCAAAAATATCTCTTTCGTGTTTTATGTAATTTCTGAGGTATTATTAAGTACTTTCTGAAGTGTTTCGGGTGATTTGAAACCTTTATTTCATGTGATTGTTAGCGCCCCCCGGTGGCCAAGTAGTAAGGCTTTCAAGGTTTCAAATCACCTGAAACACTTCATAGAGTACTGAAACAGTATCAAGAGCACTTTTTAGCCAAGTTTGAAGACCTGTCATATATGACCATTTTTGGAGCACATACTATAGCCTTACTACTTGGCCATCGGGGGGCGCTAACGATCACTTGGAATAAAGGTTTGAAACACTCCGAAACACTTCCGAAAGTACTTAATAATACCTCAGAAATGATTTAAAACACTTTCAAGGTATATTTGAAAATTTGTCCAAAAATGGTCATTTTTGGAGCACATACTATAGCCTTACTAGTCGACCACGGGAGGGCGCTAATGATCACTTGGAATAAAGATTTCAAATCACCCGAAGCACTTCAGGAAGTACTTAATAATACCTCAGAAATGATTTAAAACACTGTACGGGTATATTTGAAAATTTGTCCAAAATGACCATTTTTGGAGCCTTACTGCTCGACCACTGGAGGGCGCTGACCACCATTGGAATAAAGGTTTGAAACACTCCGAAACACTTCCGAAAGTACTTAATAATACCTCAGAAATGATTTAAAACACTTTCGAGGTATATTTGAAAATTTGTCCAAAATGACCATTTTTGGAGCGCACACTATAGCATTACTACTTGGCCACCGGGGGGGCGCTAACGATCACTTGGAATAAAGGTTTGAAACACTCCGAAACACTTCCGAAAGTACTTAATAATACCTCAGAAATGATTTAAAACACTTTCGAGGTGTATTTGAATATTTGTCCAAAATGACCATTTTTGGAGCACATACTATAGCCTTACTACTCGACCACCGGGGGGCGCTGATGATCACTTGGAATAAAGGTTTCAAATAACCCGAAACACTTCAGGAAGTACTTAATAATACCTCAGAAATTATTTAAAACACTTTAGAGTAATAATTAAATATTTGTCCAAAATGACCATTTTTGGAGCACATACTATAGCCTTACTACTCGACCACTGGAGGGCGCTGATGATCACTTGGAATAAAGGTTTCAAATCACCCGAAACACTTCAGGAATTACTTAATAATACCTCAGAAATGATTTAAAACACTGTGCGGTTATATTTAAAAATTTGTCCAAAATGACCATTTTTGGAGCACATACTATAGCCTTACTACTCGACCACTGGAGGGCGCTGACCACCATTGGAATAAAGGTTTGAAACACTTCCGAAAGTACTTAATAATACCTCAGAAAGGATTTAAAACACTTTCGAGGTACATTTGAAAATTTGTCCAAAATGACCATTTTTGGAGCACATACTATAGCCTTACTACTTGGCCATCGAGGGGCGCTAACGATCACTTGGAATAAAGGTTTGAAACACTCCGAAACACTTCCGAAAGTACTTAATAATACCTCAGAAATGATTTAAAACACTTTCGAGGTGTGTTTGAAAATTTGTCCAAAATGACCATTTTTGGAGCACATACTATAGCCTTACTACTCGACCACCGGGGGGCGCTGATGATCACTTGGAATAAAGGTTTCAAATCACCCGAAACACTTCAGGAATTACTTAATAATACCTCAGAAATTATTTAAAACACTTTCGAGGTATATTTGAAAATTTGTCCAAAATGACCATTTTTGGAGCACATACTATATAGCCTTACTACTTGGCCATCGGGGGGCGCTAACGATCACTTGGAATAAAGGTTTGAAACACTCCGAAACACTTCCGAAAGTACTTAATAATACCTCAGAAATGATTTAAAACACTTTCGAGGTATATTTGAAAATTTGTCCAAAATGACCATTTTTGGAGCACATACATTTTTGGAGCCTTACTACTCGACCATGGGAGGGCGCTGATGATCACTTGGAATAAAGGTTTCAAATCACCTGAAACACTTCATAGAGTACTGAAATATTATCTAGAGCACGTTTTAGCCAAGTTTGGAGACCTGTCATATATGACCATTTTTGGAGCGCATACTATAGCCTTACTAGTCGACCACGGGAGGGCGCTGATGATCACTTGGAATAAAGATTTCAAATCACCCGAAGCACTTCAGGAAGTACTTAATAATACCTCAGAAATGATTTCAAACACTTTAGAGGTATAATTGAATATTTGTCCAAAATGACCATTTTTGGAGCACATACTATAGCCTTACTACTTGGCCACCGGGGGGCGCTGACGATCATTTTAAATAAAGGTTCCAAATCACCTGAAACACTTCATAGAGTACTGAAACAGTATCGAGAGCACTTTTTAGCCAAGTTTGAAGACCTGTCGTATATGACCATTTTTGGAGCAAATACTATAGCCTTACTACTCGACGACTGGAGGGCGCTGATGATCACTTGGAATAAAGGTTTGAAACACTCTGAAATACTTCCAAAAGTACTTAATAATACCTCAGAAATGATTTAAAACACTTTCAAGGTATATTTGAAAATTTGTCCAAAATGACCATTTTTGGAGCACATACTATAGCCTTACTACTCGACCACTGGAGGGCGCTGACCACCATTGGAATAAAGGTTTGAAACACTTCCGAAAGTACTTAATAATACCTCAGAAATGATTTAAAACACTTTCGAGGTATATTTGAAAATTTGTCCAAAATGACCATTTTTGGAGCGCACACTATAGCATTACTACTTGGCCACCGGGGGGGCGCTAACGATCACTTGGAATAAAGGTTTGAAACACTCCGAAACACTTCCGAAAGTACTTAATAATACCTCAGAAATTATTTAAAACACTTTCGAGGTGTATTTGAATATTTGTCCAAAATGACCATTTTTGGAGCACATACTATAGCCTTACTACTCGACCACCGGGGGGCGCTGATGATCACTTGGAATAAAGGTTTCAAATAACCCGAAACACTTCAGGAAGTACTTAATAATACCTCAGAAATTATTTAAAACACTTTAGAGGAATAATTAAATATTTGTCCAAAATGACCATTTTTGGAGCACATACTATAGCCTTACTGCTCGACCACTGGAGGGCGCTGACCACTATTGGAATAAAGGTTTGAAACACTCCGAAACACTTCCGAAAGTACTTAATAATACCTCAGAAATGATTTAAAACACTTTCGAGGTGTGTTTGAAAATTTGTCCAAAATGACCATTTTTGGAGCACATACTATAGCCTTACTACTCGACCACCGGGGGGCGCTGATGATCACTTGGAATAAAGGTTTCAAATCACCCGAAACACTTCAGGAATTACTTAATAATACCTCAGAAATGATTTAAAACACTGTGCGGGTATATTTAAAAATTTGTCCAAAATGACCATTTTTGGAGCACATACTATAGCCTTACTACTCGACCACTGGAGGGCGCTGACCACCATTGGAATAAAGGTTTGAAACACTTCCGAAAGTACTTAATAATACCTCAGAAAGGATTTAAAACACTTTCGAGGTACATTTGAAAATTTGTCCAAAATGACCATTTTTGGAGCACATACTATATAGCCTTACTACTTGGCCATCGGGGGGCGCTAACGATCACTTGGAAAAAAGGTTTGAAACACTCTGAAACACTTTCGAAAGTACTTAATAATACCTCAGAAATGATTTAAAACACTTTCGAGGTATATTTGAAAATTTGTCCAAAATGACCATTTTTGAGCACATACTATATAGCCTTACTACTTGGCCATCGGGGGGCGCTAACGATCACTTGGAATAAAGGTTTGAAACACTCTGAAACACTTCAGGAAGTACTTAATAATACCTCAGAAATTATTAAAACACTTTAGAGGAATAATTAAATATTTGTCCAAAATGACCATTTTTGGAGCAAATACTATAGCCTTACTACTCGACCACTGGAGGGCGCTGATGATCACTTGGAATAAAGGTTTGAAACACTCTGAAATACTTCCAAAAGTACTTAATACCTCAGAAATGATTTAAAACACTTTCAAGGTATATTTGAAAATTTGTCCAAAATGACCATTTTTGGAGCACATACTATAGCCTTACTACTCGACCACCGGGGGGCGCTGATGATCACCATTGGAATAAAGGTTTCAAATCACCCGAAACACTTCAGGAAGTACTTAATAATACCTCAGAAATGATTTAAAACACTGTACGGGTATATTTAAAATTTGTCCAAAATGACCATTTTTGGAGCACATACTATAGCCTTACTACTTGGCCACCGGGGGGCGCTAACGATCACTTGGAATAAAGGTTTGAAACACTCCGAAACACTTCCGAAAGTACTTAATAATACCTCAGAAATTATTTAAAACACTTTCGAGGTATATTTGAAAATTTGTCCAAAATGACCATTTTTGGAGCACATACTATAGCCTTACTACTCGACCACTGGAGGGCGCTGATGATCACTTGGAATAAAGGTTTGAAACACTCTGAAATACTTCCAAAAGTACTTAATAATACCTCAGAAATGATTTAAAACACTTTCAAGGTATATTTGAAAATTTGTCCAAAATGACCATTTTTGGAGCACATACTATAGCCTTACTACTCGACCACCGGGGGGCGCTGATGATCACCATTGGAATAAAGGTTTCAAATCACCCGAAACACTTCAGGAAGTACTTAATAATACCTCAGAAATGATTTAAAACACTGTACGGGTATATTTAAAATTTGTCCAAAATGACCATTTTTGGAGCACATACTATAGCCTTACTACTTGGCCACCGGGGGGCGCTAACGATCACTTGGAATAAAGGTTTGAAACACTCCGAAACACTTCCGAAAGTACTTAATAATACCTCAGAAATGATTTAAAACACTTTCGAGGTATATTTGAAAATTTGTCCAAAATGACCATTTTTGGAGCGCACACTATAGCATTACTACTTTGCCACCGGGGGGGCGCTAACGATCACTTGGAATAAAGGTTTGAAACACTCCGAAACACTTCCGAAAGTACTTAATAATACCTCAGAAATGATTTAAAACACTTTCGAGGTGTATTTGAATATTTGTCCAAAATGACCATTTTTGGAGCACATACTATAGCCTTACTACTCGACCACCGGGGGGCGCTGATGATCACTTGGAATAAAGGTTTCAAATAACCCGAAACACTTCAGGAAGTACTTAATAATACCTCAGAAATTATTTAAAACACTTTAGAGGAATAATTAAATATTTGTCCAAAATGACCATTTTTGGAGCACATACTATAGCCTTACTGCTCGACCACTGGAGGGCGCTGACCACTATTGGAATAAAGGTTTGAAACACTCCGAAACACTTCCAAAAGTACTTAATAATACCTCAGAAATGATTTAAAACACTTTCGAGGTGTGTTTGAAGATTTGTCCAAAATGACCATTTTTGGAGCACATACTATAGCCTTACTACTCGACCACCGGGGGGCGCTGATGATCACTTGGAATAAAGGTTTCAAATCACCCGAAACACTTCAGGAATTACTTAATAATACCTCAGAAATGATTTAAAACACTGTGCGGTTATATTTAAAAATTTGTCCAAAATGACCATTTTTGGAGCACATACTATAGCCTTACTACTCGACCACTGGAGGGCGCTGACCACCATTGGAATAAAGGTTTGAAACACTTCCGAAAGTACTTAATAATACCTCAGAAAGGATTTAAAACACTTTCGAGGTACATTTGAAAATTTGTCCAAAATGACCATTTTTGGAGCACATACTATAGCCTTACTACTCGACCACCGGGGGGCGCTAACGATCACTTGGAATAAAGGTTTGAAACACTCTGAAACACTTCAGGAAGTACTTAATAATACCTCAGAAATTATTAAAACACTTTAGAGGAATAATTAAATATTTGTCCAAAATGACCATTTTTGGAGCACATACTATAGCCTTACTACCCGACCACTGGAGGGCGCTGATGATCACTTGGAATAAAGGTTTGAAACACTCTGAAATACTTCCAAAAGTAGTTAATAATACGTCAGAAATGATTTAAAACACTTTCAAGGTATATTTGAAAATTTGTCCAAAATGACCATTTTTGGAGCACATACTATAGCCTTACTACTCGACCACCGGGGGGCGCTGATGATCACCATTGGAATAAAGGTTTCAAATCACCCGAAACACTTCAGGAAGTACTTAATAATACCTCAGAAATGATTTAAAACACTGTACGGGTATATTTAAAATTTGTCCAAAATGACCATTTTTGGAGCACATACTATAGCCTTACTACTCGACCACCGGGGGGCGCTGATGATCACCATTGGAATAAAGGTTTCAAATCACCCGAAACACTTCAGGAAGTACTTAATAATACCTCAGAAATGATTTAAAACACTGTACGGGTATATTTAAAATTTGTCCAAAATGACCATTTTTGGAGCACATACTATAGCCTTACTACTTGGCCACCGGGGGGCGCTAACGATCACTTGGAATAAAGGTTTGAAACACTCCGAAACACTTCCGAAAGTACTTAATAATACCTCAGAAATGATTTAAAACACTTTCGAGGTATATTTGAAAATTTGTCCAAAATGACCATTTTTGGAGCGCACACTATAGCATTACTACTTTGCCACCGGGGGGGCGCTAACGATCACTTGGAATAAAGGTTTGAAACACTCCGAAACACTTCCGAAAGTACTTAATAATACCTCAGAAATGATTTAAAACACTTTCGAGGTGTATTTGAATATTTGTCCAAAATGACCATTTTTGGAGCACATACTATAGCCTTACTACTCGACCACCGGGGGGCGCTGATGATCACTTGGAATAAAGGTTTCAAATAACCCGAAACACTTCAGGAAGTACTTAATAATACCTCAGAAATTATTTAAAACACTTTAGAGGAATAATTAAATATTTGTCCAAAATGACCATTTTTGGAGCACATACTATAGCCTTACTGCTCGACCACTGGAGGGCGCTGACCACTATTGGAATAAAGGTTTGAAACACTCCGAAACACTTCCAAAAGTACTTAATAATACCTCAGAAATGATTTAAAACACTTTCGAGGTGTGTTTGAAGATTTGTCCAAAATGACCATTTTTGGAGCACATACTATAGCCTTACTACTCGACCACCGGGGGGCGCTGATGATCACTTGGAATAAAGGTTTCAAATCACCCGAAACACTTCAGGAATTACTTAATAATACCTCAGAAATGATTTAAAACACTGTGCGGTTATATTTAAAAATTTGTCCAAAATGACCATTTTTGGAGCACATACTATAGCCTTACTACTCGACCACTGGAGGGCGCTGACCACCATTGGAATAAAGGTTTGAAACACTTCCGAAAGTACTTAATAATACCTCAGAAAGGATTTAAAACACTTTCGAGGTACATTTGAAAATTTGTCCAAAATGACCATTTTTGGAGCACATACTATAGCCTTACTACTCGACCACCGGGGGGCGCTAACGATCACTTGGAATAAAGGTTTGAAACACTCTGAAACACTTCAGGAAGTACTTAATAATACCTCAGAAATTATTAAAACACTTTAGAGGAATAATTAAATATTTGTCCAAAATGACCATTTTTGGAGCACATACTATAGCCTTACTACCCGACCACTGGAGGGCGCTGATGATCACTTGGAATAAAGGTTTGAAACACTCTGAAATACTTCCAAAAGTAGTTAATAATACGTCAGAAATGATTTAAAACACTTTCAAGGTATATTTGAAAATTTGTCCAAAATGACCATTTTTGGAGCACATACTATAGCCTTACTACTCGACCACCGGGGGGCGCTGATGATCACCATTGGAATAAAGGTTTCAAATCACCCGAAACACTTCAGGAAGTACTTAATAATACCTCAGAAATGATTTAAAACACTGTACGGGTATATTTAAAATTTGTCCAAAATGACCATTTTTGGAGCACATACTATAGCCTTACTACTCGACCACTGGAGGGCGCTGACCACCATTGGAATAAAGGTTTGAAACACTTCCGAAAGTACTTAATAATACCTCAGAAAGGATTTAAAACACTTTCGAGGTACATTTGAAAATTTGTCCAAAATGACCATTTTTGGAGCACATACTATAGCCTTACTACTTGGCCATCGGGGGGCGCTAACGATCACTTGGAATAAAGGTTTGAAACACTCTGAAACACTTTCGAAAGTACTTAATAATACCTCAGAAATGATTTAAAACACTTTCGAGGTATATTTGAAAATTTGTCCAAAATGACCATTTTTGGAGCACATACTATATAGCCTTACTACTTGGCCATCGGGGGGCGCTAACGATCACTTGGAATAAAGGTTTGAAACACTCTGAAACACTTCAGGAAGTACTTAATAATACCTCAGAAATTATTAAAACACTTTAGAGGAATAATTAAATATTTGTCCAAAATGACCATTTTTGGAGCACATACTATAGCCTTACTACCCGACCACTGGAGGGCGCTGATGATCACTTGGAATAAAGGTTTGAAACACTCTGAAATACTTCCAAAAGTAGTTAATAATACGTCAGAAATGATTTAAAACACTTTCAAGGTATATTTGAAAATTTGTCCAAAATGACCATTTTTGGAGCACATACTATAGCCTTACTACTCGACCACCGGGGGGCGCTGATGATCACCATTGGAATAAAGGTTTCAAATCACCCGAAACACTTCAGGAAGTACTTAATAATACCTCAGAAATGATTTAAAACACTGTACGGGTATATTTAAAATTTGTCCAAAATGACCATTTTTGGAGCACATACTATAGCCTTACTACTCGACCACTGGAGGGCGCTGACCACCATTGGAATAAAGGTTTGAAACACTTCCGAAAGTACTTAATAATACCTCAGAAAGGATTTAAAACACTTTCGAGGTACATTTGAAAATTTGTCCAAAATGACCATTTTTGGAGCACATACTATAGCCTTACTACTTGGCCATCGGGGGGCGCTAACGATCACTTGGAATAAAGGTTTGAAACACTCTGAAACACTTTCGAAAGTACTTAATAATACCTCAGAAATGATTTAAAACACTTTCGAGGTATATTTGAAAATTTGTCCAAAATGACCATTTTTGGAGCACATACTATATAGCCTTACTACTTGGCCATCGGGGGGCGCTAACGATCACTTGGAATAAAGGTTTGAAACACTCTGAAACACTTCAGGAAGTACTTAATAATACCTCAGAAATTATTAAAACACTTTAGAGGAATAATTAAATATTTGTCCAAAATGACCATTTTTGGAGCACATACTATAGCCTTACTACCCGACCACTGGAGGGCGCTGATGATCACTTGGAATAAAGGTTTCAAATCACCCGAAACACTTCAGGAAGTACTTAATAATACCTCAGAAATGATTTAAAACACTGTACGGGTATATTTAAAATTTGTCCAAAATGACCATTTTTGGAGCACATACTATAGCCTCACTACTTGGCCACCGGGGGGCGCTGATGATCATTTTAAATAAAGGTTCCGAATCACCTGAAACACTTCATAGAGTACTGAAACAGTATCAAGAGCACTTTTTAGCCAAGTTTGAAGACCTGTCCTATGTGACCATTTTTGGAGCACATACTATAGCCTTACTAGTCGACCACCGGAGGGCGCTAACGATCACTTGGAATAAAGGTTTGAAACACTCTGAAACACTTCCGAAAGTATTTAATAATACCTCAGAAATGATTTAAAACACTTTCGAGGTATATCTGAAAATTTGTCCAAAATGACCATTTTTGGAGCACATACTATAGCCTTACTACTCGACCACAAGAGGGCGCTAACAATGACTTGGAATAAAGGTTTCAAATCACCTGAAACACTTCAGGAAGTCCTTAATAATACCTCAGAAATGATTTAAAACACTCTGGAAGTATAGTTGGGAAATAAATAAATAAATGCATAAATACACAAAACAAGAGGACATGATGGTGTTTTGGGGAGAAAATGTTCGATAACTCTTATATTAGAAGTCAACGACGTGAATTAACCAGTGGTTCCAGGCACAACAAGCCCCACCCCTCACACGTATTGTACCGTATTTTGGCACCGATCCAGCTGATGTCATCATGTCTATTCATACAAAATTTGAAAGTTGACCTACTTTTCCCAAAATGTAATGAGATCTATTGTGGATCACTGGTAATCGATAAACCCAGTTTAGTATGAATTCAACCAATAGTTTTGCTGCTGGAGTGTAAACAAAAAAACAAAGAAACCAAAAACAGCATCCCTTGGGGGGGGGGGGGGTAATAAACTACATTTGCGTCGTCTCTGTGTGGACATATTTTGACACATTCTGCATCTTCTATGTTGTTGTTTGACACCTGGAAAAAGAAAATCAATGTTAAATTCCAAACCTGAACCACGTCACTGTTAAAAAGTCCAAGGGCTTGGTTTTGTTTCCTTCATCCACCTCATGCTGCTCTGAGATGAATCCTTTTATTGCATCAAACAGCAGAATAGCGATAAATACAACATCACATCGACCCCAGTGAAAACAAACGGGAAGTCGGATGAAATATTTCCACTACAGGTTAATGTGCCAGTGGTTTTGTTGTTTTTAGTTTTTTTCAGGTAAACGCGGTGCTTAAGGCCGTCGATGGAGCGAACGCACGCGGACGACAAGTTCACGGAAGAGTTCGGCGAAGACCGAGAAAAACCTGATTTCAGTCGCGGATTTCTCAGTTTTCCCTTTTTTTTTACGCTGGAGGAAACATTTCCCATGAATCCTTCAACAGAAACAGTTGAAAGCGTTCGTTCAACACCAGCTCGAAAAGAACTGGGATTTTCTTGAAAAAAAAAACAAAAATAACATTTATATAAATCCACATTTTGTTCAATATTATGCGATAAATGACCATTGGAAAAATAATGCCGCAGATTTAAGTGAATATAGTTTTGGTTGAAGCTGAAAAACACTTTTTTTTTTGTTTATTGTGGAATTATTTTCTATATTCACGGCTGTATCACTATTCATAAAGGTTTAACGTCATTCCTCTATTTAATCATTTCTGACAATAGTTAATTTTCTTATTCCATGTGTCGTGTTCTGCATAAACTTGTAGTATTAAAACCTGCAGTTCCTTGAATGTCCACTGGGGGGGCGGCTCTAAAAATCAAATCGATGTTAAAAAGTCCAGTTTTACAGCAGAAATAAACATGTTTACAGTCAATGACACAAATGATGTGAATTTATACAAAACTCATCTGTTTACGTCATATTAAGGCTTTAAATTCTGTAGAATTAAGGGTGTGGGGGCTGTGATTGACAGCTAGCATTAGCATTAGCTCGACTGTTGAGTCGGACATTCAGAGCTCAGAGGATTCTGTCATAGTTTACGGGAAATTCGTGACAGTAACCGCAGTAACATTAGCCAAACTAGCTAATGTTAGCATTAATGTGTATTGGATTCTATGGTCTGTCTGCTAGCTGCTAATTAACTCAGCTAGGCGGGGCGGGGTTTATTATGACGCTGTTAGTGGATGTGGGTGGTGCTTATGACGCTGTTAGTGGATGTGGGTGGGGTTTATTATGACGCTGTTAGTGGATGTGGGCGGGGTTTATTAAGATGCTGTTAGTCGATGTGGGCGGGGTTTATTATGACGCTGTTAGTGGATGTGGGTGGGGTTTATTATGACGCTGTTAAGGGATGTGGGTGGTGCTTATGACGCTGTTAGTGGATGTGGGCGGGGTTTATTATGACGCTGTTAGTTGATGTGCGCGGGGTTTATTATGACACTGTTAGTGGATGTGGGCGGGGTTTGTTATGACGTTGTTAATGAATGTGGGCGGGGTTTATTATGACGCTGTTAGTGGATGTGGGCGGGGTTTATTATGACGCTGTTACCGGATGTGGGCGGGGTTTATTATGACGCTGTTAAGGGATGTGGGCGGGGTTTATTATAATGCTGTTAGTGGATGTGGGCGGGGTTTATTATGATGCTGTTAGTGGATGTGGGCGGGGTTTATTATGATGCTGTTAGTGAATGGGGGCGGGGTTTATTATGATGCTGTTAGTGGATGTGGGCGGGGTTTATTATGACGCTGTTAGTAGATGTGGGCGGGGTTTATTATAATGCTGTTAGTGGATGTGGGGGGGGGGGTTTATGATGATGCTGTTAGTGGATGTGGGCGGGGTTTATTATGATACTGTTAGTGGATGTGGGCGGGGTTAATTATGATGCTGTTAGTGGATGTGGGTGGGGTTTATCATGCAGCTATTAATGGATGTGGGCGGGGTTTATTATGCACCTGTGGGCGGGGTTTATCGTGACGCTGTTAATGATGTAGGCGGTATTTATTATGACGCTGTTAGTGGATGTGGGCGTGGTTTATTATGACGCTGTTAGTGGATGTGGGCGTGGTTTATTATGACGCTGTTAAGGGATGTGGGCGCTTTTTTTTTTACGCTGTTAGTGGATGTGGGCGGGGTTTATTATGACGCTGTTAGTGGATGTGGGCGTGGTTTATTATGACGCTGTTAGTGGATGTGGGCGTGGTTTATTATGACGCTGTTAAGGGATGTGGGCGCTTTTTTTTTTACGCTGTTAGTGGATGTGGGTGGGGTTTATTATGATGCTGTTAGTGGATGTGGGTGGGGTTCATCATGTAGCTATTAATGGATGTGGGCGGGGTTTATTATGCACCTGTGGGCGGGGTTTATCGTGACGCTGTTAATGATGTAGGCGGTATTTATGACACTGTTAGTGGATGTGGGCGGGGTTTATTATGACGCTGTTAGTGGATGTGGGCGGGGTTTATGATGATGCTGTTAGTGGATGTGGGTGGGGTTTATTATGACGCTGTTAGTGGATGTGGGTGGGGTTTATTATGATGCTGTTAGTGGATGTGGGTGGGGTTTATCATGCAGCTATTAATGGATGTGGGCGGGGTTTATTATGCACCTGTGGGCGGGGTTTATCGTGACGCTGTTAATGATGTAGGCGGTATTTATTATGACGCTGTTAGTGGATGTGGGCGGGGTTTATTATGATGCTGTTAAGGGATGTGGGCGGGGTTTTCAGTAAGCTTTGTTGACATGTGTGAGTGCAGTGGAAAATAAACATTGGAACTAAAAAATAATCTGGAGTAAAGTTTTAGAATTCAGGCATTTTTTGGGGGGTTTTTTTTCTAGAAAATCCCGTGCGTTCAGGTTCTGGACGAGCGGCTTTGACGACGCTGAAATAAGGATGGAGCTCGTCGAGTGGTCGTAGTGGTCGCAGTTCCTCAAACACAAACCTCAGACCAGTGAAGTCATCGAACGTGGCTTTGTGTTTCAGTTCTAACAAAGTGTGGAAATACAAAAACTGAACAGTACTTGACAGGTTTTACTGCTAGAAAAAGAAGAAAGAGAAAAAAAAGAGCCTCAAACTGAAACCTGTTTCAACTCTTTCCGTCCAATCCCTTCTAGTGGAATAAAACAAACGGAACATCTGCATAGAGAAACATCGGATTACCAGTCAAACCCAGTAGTTAAAGGACGACGCCCAAACAATCGCGCCGGCGTTTTGTCCGTCTGGGCGGCGTTTTTTTTTTTTGTTTTTTTTTTTTAATTTTTTTTCCGAGGGTACTGTGCATCAAGGCCGAGTCGAGCTCAGGTAAGGCTTTGTGGTGCTTAAAAAAAAAAAAAAAAACACAAACTGGTCGGTCACAAAGGCAAGGCCGGAGCGAAGCGATCCTCGAGCGGGTCGGATGTTTTTCCGAGCGTTAAAAGATGCAGCATGAAAGGCTTCTCGGCAAACGGGCCAAAAAGATATGTGGGAACGACGCTCAGTTCAGCTTCCGACAAACGAGGAGAGGAAAAAAAAAAAAACGTCTGGGGGAAAAAAAGCAGGAGGAGACGCTCCCGAAGCTGAACCAGCAGGAAGACGGGAAAACAACCAGGCACAGGGGGTCAAAGGTCAGCACCGTACGTTTATGGAAACGATTAATGTCCACAGATTCACTATGTGGACAAAAGTATGTGGACACGTTGAGTTCAGGTGTTTCTTTTCTAACGGGTCTGGGATACAAAACAATAATGACTGATGAAATAATATAGTTTTATATTATGGGATAGATATCACTGCGTTGGTGAGTTTGGTTTAAATTGTTATCTTTGCTTCTAAAATGACTCACAGATGGTTTTGACTTCATTTCTCTCAATTTTGATTTTGGTTTGTTGTTGGATCCATGTTACGTAATGAATTCCTATTATGTAATAAAAGTTCAAAATGTAATAAGAATGTCACGTCGTCTTGTAATAAAGCCGCGTTATGTAATAAACTGACGCATTTTGTAATAAACTACGTCAGCACATTATGAAGTAAATTTTTTCGCATTATGTAGGAAGTTATTACAGTTTGAGAAGTTTATTATAAAATGCACTTGACACATTTTTATTTTCAGGAAAATGTAATGTGCTAAATTAATCTTTAAAGTGTGTGGTTAAAGTTCTGATTCCATTACCTGGAGCTCCTGTGACTCATTTCTCCTAAATTGCTCTGAATTTAAATTAATTTGTATTGTTATTACAAAATGAACCATGTTATTACATTTTTTAAATAAAACTGTGTCAAGTGCATTTTGCAATAAATTTCTCAAACTGTAATAACTTCCTACATAATGTGAAAAAATTTACTACATAATGCGTTAACATAGTTTATTACAAAATGCGTCAGTTTATGACATAATGCGGCTTTATTACAAGATAACGTGACATTCTTATTAAATTTTTAACTTTTATTACATCATGGGAATTTATTACATAATGCAGCTCAACAATCCATGACAATTATTTAAAATTTTCTATCTCTGAATTACTAAAATATTTTTCGTGCTTTGACTGTAAATAATTTTCTAAAATAACGAACCATCTACTTTGTAACTATCAGAGTGCGTCAGAGGAATTTGTACAATTATGGGAACCGTATATGAGCATTATGGTATCTGGAAAATTACTATTATTACAGTTTTATTTATTTATTTTTATCATGACTGCTGTATTTTATTTTTTCTACCTGTATGTATACATGTCCATAAGAATATATGCACGTTATTTAAATAAATATTTATACATATATAGATCTCATTTGGTGCAAGTCTATGTGTTTGTGTTTTGATTCATGTTCTTTATGCATGTTATTTACTTTGTTTACTTTTCATTATAAAACTTAAATGCAAATAAAAAATATTGTGGAAAAAAAAAAACAAAAAACATCTACTTTCTTTTATCTCCCATTAAACTTTAAGGAAATATTGACGTTTTTATCTCATATCCTCATGAACAGGACATGTTACAGCTGTAGACATGATGTGTCCCAATATTTATGTCCATATAGTTTATAAACGTTAATATTTCCTTAAAGTTTAATGGGAAATTTTTCTTGTAATAATATTTATCCCAATATAAAACTATATTCTGACATTATTGTTTTGTATCCCAGACCCCTGTTAGAAAAGAAACACCTGAATTCAACGTGTCCACATACTTTTGTCCACATACTTTTGTCCACATATTTTATGAACTAATACGTTTAAAGTGGTTTAACGTCGACATGTTTTTCAACCGTATTTAACAGAAATTACAGTTTTCATGGTTCAATTCTGGCACTTGGTCAGATTTAAGGAGTGACACCATGGTCTGGTTTCATACATGTTTAAAAAAACAAAACAAACAAAAAAACAAGGTTAAAAAAAAAAGACTCAAAATATTTGGGTTTTAAACAGAAAAAGCCAAAGTGTTTTTCCCTTTTTTCTCCCTCTGATTTCTTCTGAAACTCCTCATAATTTACAATCATATGATAATATTTACACAAAAATGTGCTCAGTTTTAACCATAAACACAGATCTGTCACTTTTAGGTCAATTCCAGAAAAAAAAAAAAAGACCATCATGGCCTGATTTAGACGGAAAAGAACCAATGAGGAGCTGAGGGTAAAAAAAAAGGCTGAATTTATGAATGAAAGCCAGAAAAAAATAGAAAAACTTCAAAGAAAAGACTCATTTGTAGACTGAAGTATCACTGTGGTTCATAAAAATACAACTGTTTGACCTAAACTGACCTGAATACTCTGCACTGTAACACCATAATAATAATAATAATAATAATAATAATAATAATAATAATAATAATAATAATAATGTTCTTATTCTTAAACCAGACCATGCTGAGCTCTGATTCAAGTGCTTTTATCGTCATTTGTGAATCTTGTCTCATTGTGTTGTTTTAGTTTTAGACGATGGAACATGTTTTGGGTCGACATTAACCGTTTCCATGGTTTCCACAAACATACGGCGACGCCCTTATTTCCTGGCGTTTGGGTTCGAGTCACTGTTTGGAGGGGAACGGCGCGGCGCCGAAGGGGTCAAGCTCCACCGTCTGCGGCGGCGCTGGCTGCGGCTGCTGAGGTCCGCCGTGGACGACCATTTCTGTGAACGGCACCGCCCCAAAGTCGTCCATGATCCTGCTCTCCCCCAGGGCGCCGTGGAGGGGGCCGGCCCAGGACTTGGCGTTGGCGGTGCCCATGTCGTTCTTGGCGTCGAGGCCTTGGTACTGGCTGTGGCGGCCGCCGTCCTGAGGGTGGAAGGGTTTGGCTCCGAACGGGTCCAACAGCGCGTCTTCGCCGGGCAGAGGCGCGGCCTTGTCCTTGCCGTCGCCCATGGTGATGTCCACGCTGATGTTCTCCTTGGAGTCCGATGTGCTCAGGAACTCATTGCTACTTTGCGAGTCTCTGCGTCCGACCTTCTTGTGCCGTCGGACTCGCTCCGGCGTCCGGAACGTGGGTTTGTTGGACTTGCGGCCCCCGGTGGGCGTCCCGTGGTGGCGTTTGCCGTTGCTGCCGCCGCCCGCGGCGGCGTCCTGCTTGGTTTTGCGTTGCCGTGACGACAGCTTCTGGAGGCTGCGCTGCTTCAGCCTCTGCTGCTGCGGACTCGGGGACTCCTCGTACGACGGCCGGAAGATGTCCTCGGCGCTGCGGGAGGTGGTCGGCGGCGGGGGGGCGTGGCCCGGCTGGAACGGGGAGAAGCCGAAAATGTCAATGCCCTCGGGGGAAATGGGCGGAGTCTGGCCCATGGAGCCGTCGCTCTTCCCAGACTTGGAGAGGTTCCGGCTGAACGGCGCTTTGGTGAAGACGTCGAACTCGTCCGGCGCCGGCTGCTCGTAGCTCACCTGCCTGAACGGCGCTTTGGCGAAAATGTCCGTGCTCTCCGACGGCCCGACCCCGCCCACGAAGGGAACTGCGCCAAAGACATCCACGTGCTCCACGCCGGGCGCCGCCCTCGCAGACGGCGACTCAGGAGGCGTGATCAGCGTCGTCCCAGACTCCTCCCGATGCGCGCTCCTCACCGCGGCGGTGGCAGAGCCCGCCTTCCCTCCCGGCGGTTTCTTTGAGCGGATTTTGTTCCGGCGGGGGTCGTAGTCGGAGTCGGAGCTGTGCTTGTCGTCGTCGTCCTCGCCGTCGTCCTCCGAGTCCATGAGCAGAGGCCTCTGTCCGAGGTTCTCGGGCTCGGTGTCGTCGCCGTGTTCGCTGTTCAGGCCTTCGTCGTACTCCGCCTCCTCGTCTTCGCTGCTTTTTGACGAAGGAGGGTCGGACTCGAAGTCGCTGTCGGATTCGTCTCCTGGCCTGTTGCCCTTTTTACCTGCTTTATGTTCTTTGACCATCGGGGGCGCTAAATCCTCTGCAGCCGACAGAGCGGGGGCGGGGACAGAGGCGGGGAAGGGGGCGGGGACAGTGGCGTCTTCACCCGTAGACTCCGCCTTCACCACAGTCGAACCTGCAGGAAAAGAAAAACAACAAAGTTCAGTTTTTGATTCTGTTCATTTGAGTATAAACTGTTCAGTGACAGTCAGATTAATTAACATTAATAAATGCACTAATAACTATTAACTAACGTGTCTATTATTAAATAACTAATGAGTTAATGGATCAGTGAGTGGACGATTCTTAGCCTTAAATCATTAATAAAATGCCGATTTCGCTTCATGAAACTGTTCTGAATGTTGACGTTTATTAAATCTTTACAACATAAAACCCTTAAAACTATTAAGATGCTTTTAATAACATTTACTTAAGGCTTTTTGCTGCAGTTGTGTCAGTTATTTTGATTTAAGGTGTTTTTATTTAATAAAACTGTGTAGTTTAAGTTTCAATGTTTGAGTTTTTCAGGAAATTATGATGAAAACTTAGATTTTTTTTTTTTATTAAATAAATTAAAATAAATACATTCCATATTGTGCAAAAATAGTTTAATTAAACACTGTGTAATATTAGTAAATTCAAATACAAATACTACATTATCTTTGCATTAGTTTCATTTTATTCTTTACATTTTAACACATATCTATACTTTCTACACACATTTGTATGGAATTATTATTATTATTATTATTATATTATTTTAGCTTAAATGTGTTGAACAATGACACGCGTTAAAAGACGAATCCATGAAGAAAATAAAAAATAACTCGGACTCAAAGATGATGTTTATCGTCAGCATATTTTTGTTTAATTTGTCTGATGTTCTTATTATATTACATTATTTTATTTCTATTATATTATTTTTATTATTATTATTTCAGCTTAAATGTGTTGAACAATGACACACGTTAAAAGACGAATCCATGAAGAAAATAAAAAATAAATCGGACTCAAAGATGATGTTTATTATCGTCAGCATATTTTTGTTTAATTTGTCTGGCGTTAGAACGGTTTAATCGGATTCTAATTATATTAAAATCCATGTGGTTCACTTAGTTTTAGCTGGAAAACAGTTCTAATGTGGATTTATTATATTTATATTATACTTGAATACATGTCAGAGTCTGACTGTTTTACTCAAGTATCTGTGCTTCTACTGGAGTAAAAAGCTCATGTTTATCTGCTTGTGTTGCTCCTAGTTCTTGGTTTTTGTTCAATATAATAACCCCGGTTGTTCTGTTTGGACTTTAATCTTCAATATTCGACACAGATTCTCACAGATGTTCGATAAAACGTACAGATGGCCGGTCGACTAATACGACGATTACGCGTCTGACATCTGGATCTGTCCGAGTCTGAGTTTCAGTTCAATAAATCCGACAGTTTGTCTGATTTTGCAGCAGAAGGAGCCGTGAAGGAGGATCACAGCGAGTCAATATGTTCCAGAAGCTGCTCTGTCGTCTTTACTTCAAACCCGGCATCAGAAAATCAGCCTAAACTAAGACAACGTCACGTGAAATCAACTTTTTTTTAAGCCATAAAAACTCTGTCGGACAAAGAATACGATAAACACACTCTGAAGGTTGGGGGATATTTGAGAAAACTGCTGCGACTCAAAATTCATGTTCTGGAATCAACAATCAAAGACCTAAACAGAACAAATCCACTGAACTAAAATATTTAACAGTGTCCGAACCACTAATTCTATCAATGCATGTGAATAATTGGTGTAAAATGCAGTTTTACTTCAATTATTCACAGGATAAAATGTACAACAACTTATAAACTGAGAAAAAAAAAAAACAATCAAAGAACTTAAAAATGAAGAATAAATGAAACAAAAACCTTGAAATATGGCATAAAAGTCAACAAATCCTATTAATACATGGAAATAATTGGTGTAAAATGCAGTTTTACTTCAATTATTCATAGGATAAAATGTACAAAAACTTCTAAAGGGAGAATAAAATCAGTGAAATACTTGAAAAATAAGGAAAAAATGAAAAAAAAAAAACTTGAAATACAGTAGAAGAGTGAACAAATCCTTCTAAAGTGAGAAGAAAATGAGCAAAATACTTGAAGAATGAGGAGAATTCATCATTTCATACAATCCAGAACCCTGTATTTATTCAGTTAACCCTCAAAAACCAAAACCATCTACTGATCTAAACTGTATAATACCTGCTAATCCACTAATCCTATCAACACATGGAAATAATTAATGTAAAATACAGTTTTACTTCAATTATTCACAGGATAAAATGTACAACTTATAAACTGAGAAAAAAAAACAATCAAAGAACTTAAAAATGAAGAATAAATGAAACAAAAACCTTGAAATATGGCATAAAAGTCAACAAATCCTTCTAAAGTGAGGAGAAATATGCAGAATACCTAGCGTTTATCATTTCATATCAACTGTGTTTATTCTGTTAACCCTCAAAAACCAAAACCATCTACTGATCTAAACTTTTTCATACCTGTTGATCCACTAATCCTATCAATACATGGAAATAACTAATGTAAAATGCAGTTTTACTTCAATTATTCATAGGATAAAATGTACAAAAACTTCTAAAGGGAGAATAAAATGTGTGAAATACTTGAAAAATAAGGAAAAAATGAACAAAAAAAAACTTGAAATACAGTAGAAGAGTGAACAAATCCTTCTAAAGAGAGAAAAAAATGAGCAAATCATCATCATTTCATACTATCTAGGACCCTGTATTTATTCTGTTAACCCTCAAAAACCAAAACCATCTACTGATCTAAACTGTTTAATACCTGTTGATCCACTAATCCTATCAACACATGGAAATAATTAATGTAAAATACAGCTTGATCTCAATTATTCATAGGATAAAATGTACAAAAACGTATAAAATGAAAAAAAAAACGACCAGTGAATAAAATATAGCAAACTACATGATGTTTACTGAAAAAATGCAACAAATAGAGGATAATGTCCTAATAAATGCTGATCAATCACTTCAGAAAAGTTAAATATATAAAAAAAAAACACATATTGGAAGTGCCGCAGAAGAAGCTCTGGTTCATCAAACCTCGGGATGAACAAACCGAAGCTGTCGGCTACTTCTAAAACTTAAAAAAAATAACGCTTTGTTCACTGTGTTCTCTATAAATTCTATAAATTCTTAAACATTTTTGGCTTTGGTTGAAAATTTGTGCCTCGTGTAAGTGGTTGAATTTAGTTTGTACTTAATGACAGAGAAGAAAAAGAAGCAAAAATGAAGAGAAAAACAAACAAAATAATCAACAAAATGAACAAAAAAGAACAAAAGAATAAAATGAACAAAAAAAGAAGAAAACAACAAAATGAACAAAAAAACCCAAACATCAATAAAGTGAACAAAAAAGAAGAAAACAAAATGAACAAAAAAGAACAAAACAATGAACAAAATGAATAAAATGGACAAAAAAAGAACAAAACAATCAACAATCAACAAAATGAACAAAAAAGAACAATTAACAAGATGGAGAAAATCAACAAATTGAAAAAAATAAAAAGGAAAAAAAAAATCAACAAAATGAAAAAAAGAACAAAGAAATCAACATAATGAACAAAATAAACAAAAAAGAACAATATAATCAACAAAATGGAAAAAACAATCACCAAAATGAAAATTCTGTTAACCCTCAAAAACCAAAACCATCTACTGATCTAAACTGTTTAATACCTGCTGATCCACTAATCCGATCAATACATGGAAATAATTAGTGTAAAATGCAGTTTTACTTCAATTATTCATAGGATAAAATATACAAAAACTTATAAAATGAAAAAAAAAAAAAAAAACGATCAGTGAATAAAATATAGCAAACTACATGATGTTTACTGAAAAAATGCAACAAATAGAGGATAATGTCCTAATAAATGCTGATCAATCACTTCAGAAAAGTTAAATATAGAGAAAAAAAAACACATATTGGAAGTGCCGCAGAAGAAGCTCTGGTTCATCAAACCTCGGGAAGAAACAAACCGAAGCTGTCGGCTACTTCTAAAACTTAAAAAAAATAACGCTTTGTTCACTGTGTTCTCTATAAATTCTATAAATTCTTAAACATTTTTGGCTTTGGTTGAAAATTTGTGCCTCGTGTAAATTTATTTCCAGGAGATTTGCATAACGCCGGCTTAGAAGTTAGCCTAATTAGCAAGTGGACGGTCTCCAATTATACTGAAAATAAACGGTGCCACACACAATGAGCCAATTTATTGTTTCCTATTAGTGGAAGCTCAACAGAAGAAAGAAGGAACGTGGAGGAAAGAGAAGGGCCCCCCGCTGTGAGAGCAGAAATGGAAACCTCTCCTCGTCTTCCGTCGTCCAAACTGGCGCCACGTGACGCCGGCGTCGCCAAAAGCTTTGTTGTTGATCAAATGAAACTGTAAAAGATAAAAAAAAAAAAAAGTCTGTGGAATAAAGTGTATGAATCTGCATCTGTCTGCTTCCCCCTGGAGTCAAACCAGATCTGAACGAACCACCACAACGTGGAGGAAAAAAAGATCCAAGTGGGCAGGAGAATGAAAGCATCAAAGGCTGAAACATGGATGAAGCTGATGAGACGGTTGTGTGTGAAAGCCCTGGTAAGTTCTAATGATCACAGTATTTAGATCCCATCTGATAAATGTGAAGGATGAACAGCAGGAAAAAAAACAGCTTCAGCGTCAAAACAGACGGTACCAACTCCAGTGGGTGAATTTAGTTTGTACTTAGTGACAAAGAGAAGAAAAAGAAGAAAAAACGAACAGAAAAACAAACAGAATAATCAACAAAATGAACAAAAAAGAACAAAATAATCAATAAATAAACAAAAAAGAATAAAATAATTAATGAAATGAAAAAAAGAACAAAATCAAAAAAAAGAACAAAACTATTAATAAATAGCAAAAAAGAACAAAATAATCAACAAAATGAACAAAAAAGAACAAAATAATCAACAAAATGAACAAAAAAGAAAATAATCAATAAAATGAAAAAAAGAAAAAAAATCAACAAAATGAACAAAAAAGAACAAAACTATTAATAAATAAGCAAAAAAGAAAAAAATAATCAATAAAATGAAAAAAAGAAAAAAAATCAACAAAATGAACAAAAAAGAAAATAAAAAACAAAATGAACAAAGAAAGAACAAAATCCACAAAAAAGAATAAAACAATCACCAAAATGAACAAAAAAGAAAATCAACAAAATGAATAAAAAAGAAAATCAACAAAATGAACAAAAACAAAACAATCAACAAAATGAACAAAAAAAGAACAAAACAATCACCAAAATGAACAAAAAACAAAAAAAGAACAAAATCATCAAAATGAACAAAAAAGAAAAAAAAAATCAATAAAATTAAAAAAACATGAAGAAAAAAAAATTAACAACATGAAAAAACAATCAACAAAATGAACAAAAATCAAAAAAGATCAAAATAATCAACAAATCAGGGGAAAAAAATCAATAAAATGAACAAAAAAGAACAAAACAATAAAAGTGAAAAGAAATGGCAAAAAAACCAACAAAACCAACAAAATTATCTTTATCTATGTTGTTGATCAAATGAAACTGTAAAAGATAAAAAAAAAAAAAAAAGTCTGTGGAATAAAGTGTATGAATCTGCATCTGTCTGCTTCCCCCTGGAGTCAAACCAGATCTGAACGAACCACCACAACGTGGAGGAAAAAAAGATCCAAGTGGGCAGGAGAATGAAAGCATCAAAGGCTGAAACATGGATGAAGCTGATGAGACGGTTGTGTGTGAAAGCCCTGGTAAGTTCTAATGATCACAGTATTTAGATCCCATCTGATAAATGTGAAGGATGAACAGCAGGAAAAAAAAACAGCTTCAGCGTCAAAACAGACGGTACCAACTCCAGTGGGTGAATTTAGTTTGTACTTAGTGACAAAGAGAAGAAAAAGAAGAAAAAACGAACAGAAAAACAAACAGAATAATCAACAAAATGAACAAAAAAGAACAAAATAATCAATAAATAAACAAAAAAGAATAAAATAATTAATGAAATGAAAAAAAAGAACAAAATCAAAAAAAAGAACAAAACTATTAATAAATAGCAAAAAAGAACAAAATAATCAACAAAATGAACAAAAAAGAAAATAATCAATAAAATGAAAAAAAGAAAAAAAATCAACAAAATGAACAAAAAAGAACAAAACTATTAATAAATAAGCAAAAAAGAAAAAAATAATCAATAAAATGAAAAAAAGAAAAAAAATCAACAAAATGAACAAAAAAGAAAATAAAAAACAAAATGAACAAAGAAAGAACAAAATCCACAAAAAAGAATAAAACAATCACCAAAATGAACAAAAAAAGAAAATCAACAAAATGAATAAAAAAGAAAATCAACAAAATGAACAAAAACAAAACAATCAACAAAATGAACAAAAAAAGAACAAAACAATCACCAAAATGAACAAAAAACAAAAAAAGAACAAAATCATCAAAATGAACAAAAAAGAAAAAAAAATCAATAAAATTAAAAAAACATGAAGAAAAAAAAATTAACAACATGAAAAAACAATCAACAAAATGAACAAAAATCAAAAAAGATCAAAATAATCAACAAATCAGGGAAAAAAAATCAATAAAATGAACAAAAAAGAACAAAACAATAAAAGTGAAAAGAAATGGCAAAAAAAACCAACAAAATTATCTTTATCTATGTTGTTGATCAAATGAAACTGTAAAAGATAAAAAAAAAAAAAAAGTCTGTGGAATAAAGTGTATGAATCTGCATCTGTCTGCTTCCCCCTGGAGTCAAACCAGATCTGAACGAACCACCACAACGTGGAGGAAAAAAAGATCCAAGTGGGCAGGAGAATGAAAGCATCAAAGGCTGAAACATGGATGAAGCTGATGAGACGGTTGTGTGTGAAAGCCCTGGTAAGTTCTAATGATCACAGTATTTAGATCCCATCTGATAAATGTGAAGGATGAACAGCAGGAAAAAAACCAGCTTCAGCGTCAAAACAGACGGTACCAACTCCAGTGGGTGAATTTAGTTTGTACTTAGTGACAAAGAGAAGAAAAAGAAGAAAAAACGAACAGAAAAACAAACAGAATAATCAATAAATAAACAAAAAAGAACAAAATAATCAATAAACAAAAAAAGAAGAAAACAAAATGAACAAAAAAGAACAAAACTATCAATAAATAAACAAAAAGAATGAAATAACAAAATGAACAAAAAAAGAAGAAACAATCAACAAAAAGAACAAAACTATCAAACAAAAAAAACAAAATAAAATGAACAAAAAAAGAAGAAAATCAACAAAAAGAACAAAACTATCAAACAAAAAAGAAGAAAATAATCAACAAAATGAACAAAAAAGAAGAAAACAATCAACAAAATGAACAAAAAGAACAAAACTATCAATAAACAAAAAAAGAACAAAATAATCAAAATGAGCAAAAAAGAAAAAAATAATAAAATGAACAAAAAAAGAAGAAACAATCAACAAAATGAACCAAAAAAAGAACAAAATAATCAACAAAATGAACAAAAAAAGAACAAAATAACATGAACAAAAAAGAAGAAAACAATCAACAAAATGAACAAAAAGAACAAAACTATCAATAAACAAAAAAAGAACAAAATAATCAACAAAATGAACAAAAAAGAAAAAAATAAAATGAACAAAAAAAAGAACAAAATAATCAACAAAATTAACAAAAAAGAACAATGTAGTATATATGTAGTATATGTTTATTAATATGGATATTTATGTAGTAAATATATTTATATGAATAAGTATGTAGTATATATGTATGTGTGTAGTATATATGTTTATTAATATGAATATTTACACAGTAAATGGAAATATTTACCATGGTGAGTAAAAAGGGGTGGGATTTTTCTGCCCACTCCTGTTTCCAACTCGTTCATATTAGGATTTGATGATGCTTATATTTGTACTTTTTAATTTTTTTCCCCCATATATATATATATTTTTTTTTTTTTCTTTTTTCTCAATTTTAGACACATTTGTTCAAAATAAATTCATTCATTTTTGATTATTTAGTCGTTTTCTTTATTGGTTCTTTAAAGGGTCCTCCACTTCCACCACTAATTACATTAAAAACTGAAAAGGTTAAAGGTCAGCTGACCCTGTGGGGACATTCTGTCTGCATTTGACCATCCTCCATCCTAACACACACACACAGGACCTGATTTTTAAGTATTTTAAGTATTATCAATTAAATTATGAATTATCAGATGGTTGAATTCTTCTGTCAAACACTTATTTTACTGATTTCAACATTAACTACAAAAGGACGCATGTATTCAGAGACTTAATAAAGTTAACGCGTGAACTAAAACATACGTCAACAACATATTAATGTGGGTGAAAATATATAAAATATATTAAAAAACAGACAATTTGATCTGATTTATGTCAAATCCTCAGTTTACATTATGATTTTATTCCAGTATATTTATTCCTGTTATACTGTGACACACAAGTCTAAGTGCAATTAATGTGTTTTTTTTGTTGTTGTTTTTTTCCAAAATTAATACAATTTTTAGTTTGAGCTTCACCTGCATAAAGAAATAACCTATAAAATCATCCGGTTCATTGATTCCTGTGTCCACATTTATTTTACTTTACAATGGATGAATTTACCAGCAAAACAGCAGCTATTTTAACTTTTTATTTATTTATTTTTTATATTTTTTTTAGTGTGACCTGAACTGAAGCTTTAATAATGCTTTTGTCTCCATCGTATGTTTCCTAATAAAGTTACAATTATTTAAAAGCTCAAATGAAGAAATTATAATGAATCAGAGCTGCAGAATGTGAGGAAAAAGTATACGAACAGGTTAAAAAGTTATTTATCACCTTAAACAGTCTGTAATGGTTAATGCTCAATCTATAACCTATATGTTAATTACACAACATACGGCAGAATTAAAGTTATATATCAAAAATAAAAACTAGAAACTCATAATTCTAGTTTTGTATCATGACATTTGGTTTTAAAACTGCTGTAAACATTATTAATATCTAAAAATGTAAAAATTTGGATATTTATTCAAGCTTTATGAACTTTTCTTGCATTTTTTGAGGTAAATTAATAGAATATCAGAAATCCGAAAAACAGAAATATGAATTAAACTGTCTCTTAATTATCAAAACAGTGAACAGAAGGTTGAAAAATCTGTTTTATTACTTTTTCGCCTCAAAAAAAAAAAAAAAAAAAGGATAAAAACTGTTCATTTGCAAGTTTTCTGAGACGGTATTTTCAACTGTCAACTATCTAAGACTTTTTTTTATTATTATTATAAAGATATGTGTACATTTTTATAATTTCATATGGACTAAACTTTTCTAAAGCAGCTGTTTTTAACCCTTTAACCTGGAAAAGTAAAGCAGAATATGTCACTTTTGTCATAAATTCTTGTTGTAAGCAGTCTAAACCTGAATTAAAGTTAGATAAATACAAAAATAGAAACTCATAATTCTACTTATGAATCATGACACTGTTGCAAACAGTATTTATGGCTTTAAATGTAAAAACATTTGGACACTTATTGAAAATGTGTGAACTTTTCCTACATTTTTTGAGGTTAATTAAAAAACAAGCTCAACATAAAAACAGAAATATGAATAAAAATGTCTCTTAATTATCAAAACAGTAACAGAAGGACGAAAAATCTGTTTTATGACTTTATTGCCTTTAAAACAATGATAAAAAACTGTTTATTTGCAGGTTTTCTGTGATAGTATTTTCAACTATTTAAGTTTTGTTTATAATTATACAGATATATGTAGATTTTTTATCATTTCATATGGACTAAACTTTTCTAAAGTAGCCGTTTACAACAATAATTTACGACAAAAGTGATAAATTCTGCTTTACTTTTACAGAAAATGTGTGAACTTTTCTTACATTTTCTGAGGTAAATTTAAAAAAAGTTAACATAAAAACAGAAATATGAATAAAACTGTCTCTTAATTGTTAAAAAAGTGAACAGAAGGTTGATTGATCTGTGGTTCGTTACTTTTTTGCCTTTAAAACAATGATTAAAACTGTTCATTTGCAGGTTTTCTAAGATGGAATTTTCAACTGTCAACTATTTATTATATATTTTTTATTATTCTAAAGATATATGTAGATGTTTTTAGAATTTCATATGGACTAAACTTTTCTGAAGTAGCTGTTTACAACAAGAATTTACGACAAAAGTGAGAGATTCTGCTTTACTTTTACAGATTAAAGGGTTAAAAATAGACTAAACCTGAATTAAAGTTAGATAAATACAAAAATAGAAACTCATAATTCTACTTATGAATTATGACACTGTTGTAAACAGTATTTATATCTTTAAATGTAAAAACACTTGGAGACTTATTGAAAATGTGTGAACTTTTCTAACATTTTCTGAGATAAATTTTAAAAAAAAAAGTTAACATAAAAACAGAAATATGAATAAAACTGTCTCTTAATTGTTAAAAAAGTGAACAGAAGGTTAATAAATCTGTGATTCATTATTTTTTGCCTTAAAAAAAAAGGATAAAAACTGTTTATTTGCAGGTTTTCTGAAATGGTATTTTCAACTGTCAACTATTTAAGTTTTTTTTATAATTATACAGATATATTTACAGGGTGGGGAAGCAAAATGTACAATATTTTGAGGCAGGGATTGAAAGACAGTGTATGACCAATTAGTTTATTGAAAGTCATGAGAATTTATTTGCCACAAGAAAATGTCCATAATAAAAAATGTTTTTATTCTATGTGTCCTCCTTCTTTCTCAATAACTGCCTTCACACGCTTCCTGAAACTTGCGCAAGTGTTCCTCAAATATTGGGGTGACAACTTCTCCCATTCTTCTTTAATAGTATCTTCCAGACTTTCTGGTAATAGTTTTGCTCATAGTCATTCTCTTCTTTCCATTATAAACAGTCTTTATGGACACTCCAACTATTTTTGAAATCTCCTTTGGTGTGACGAGTGCATTCAGCAAATCACACACTCTTTGACGTTTGCTTTCCTGATTACTCATATGGGCCAAAGTTTCTGAAAAGGTATGGATAATAGTGTTAGGTATGATTATGACATCAGTATATGTTTGGTTTCAGAACAACTGACGTAGTGCCTGCTGAGAAAAAACAACTAAATGTTCATTGTACATTTTGCTTCCCCACCCTGTAGATGTTTTAGAATTTCACATGGAATCAGCTTTTCTAAAGTATAAGAATTTATAACAAAAGTGAGAAATTCTGCTTTACTTTTACAGATTAAAGGGTTAAAAATAGACTAAACCTGAATTAAAGTTAAATACAAAAATAGAAACTCATAATTCTACTTATGAATTATGACACTGTTGTAAACAGTATTTATGGCTTTAAATGTAAAAACACTGACATTTATTGAAAATGTGTGAACTTTTCTAACATTTTCTGAGGTAAATTTTACAAAACAGCTAACATAAAAACAGAAATATGAACAAAACTGTCTCTTAATGATTAAAAAAGTGAACAGAAGGTTAATAAATTTGTGATTCTTTTTTTTTTTTCCTTAAAAAAAGGATAAAAACTGTTTATTTGCAGGTTTTCTGTGATAGTATTTTCAACTGTCAACTATTTAAGTTTTTTTTATAATTATACAGATATATGTAGATGTTTTTAGAATTTCATATGGAATAAGCTTTTCTAAAGCAGCCGTTTACAACGAAAATTTATAACAAAAGTGAGAAATTCTGCTTTACTTTTACAGATTAAAGGGTTAAAAACAGGCTACACTTACAGTTAGATAAATACACAATTAGAAACTCATAATTCTAGTTATGAACCATTACACTGTTGTAAACAGTATTTATGTCTTTAAATGTAAAAACACTTGGACACTTACTGAAGCTTTGTGAACTTTTCTAACATTTTTTGAGGTAAATTAATAAAAACTCGACATAAAAACAGAAATATGAACAAAACTGTCTCTTAATTGTTAAAAAAATGCTCAGAAGGTTAATAAATCTGTGATCCAATACTTTTTATGCCTTAAAAAAAAAGGATAAAAACAGTTTATTTGCAGGTTTTCTGTGATGGCATTTTCAACTGTCAACTATTTAAGTTTTTTTTTTATAATTATACAGATATATGTAGATGTTTTAGAATTTCATATGGAATAAGCTTTTCTAAAGTTGCCGTTTACAACAAGAATTTTTACTTTTCCAGATTAAAGGGTTAAAAAACAAGCTAAAACTGAATGTTTTTTATTTTTTATTCTGTATAATTCAATTCAGATGATAAATAATAAACCAAATTAAAAACTCAGACATGGACAGTTTGTGTTTTTCTTTTTCTGTATCTCTGAATGTCAAAAATTTGCTGCTGTTTTGTCATTTCTTTACATGAATTAATAATAAACGATTCATTCAATTAAAATATTTCAGACTTTCTTCTTAATATATGAAAAACTGAACAGAAGATGAGATTTGATACGTTTACAGATCAATAAATTATAATTATCTGACATTTTGCATCTTTATTTTACGTATTTAACAGGTAAAACTCAAACGAATCAGCCTCAGAAACAGGCTGAGTTCATCGTGTTTCTTCATCTTCATCGTCGGGTGCTTTTTTAATTGATCGACTGATTGATTGATTATTGGTTTCGATCGTTTTTTGCCGACAGAGCTCACACAGAGACAGCCATGTTTTCAGGAACATCTTGCTCGTGGTGTAGTGGTGGAGACGCTAAACCTCCCACTGCCCCCCCCCCCCCCCCCCCCCCCCCCGGTTCTGTCTATAAAAAAACCAATCAACGTGTATATGGATTTTAAAAGGTCTTTTATTTATCAGTAACATTCTATAAAGAAATACATTCACACTCACAGTATGATACAGGACCGTTTACATAGTCTGTGGCAAAAACAAGATATGTATTAGACAACTTTATTGACCTATAGGTTGCATTTCTTTCTGCAGGAGCTGCTGATTCCAACGGCTAAAAACGAGTTTGTGAAGAATGAATGAAAACAAAGAAAAAACAAAACAAAACAAAACGTCCCAAATTTTAAGCCATCTGTTCTAATTCCTCAGCAGGATTTACACGATGTGGACAAAAGTATGTGGACGCGTCGAATTCAGGTTTTTCTTTTCTAACAGGGGTCTGGGATACAAAATAATAATGACTAATATAGTTTAATATTGGGATAAATATCATTGCATTGGTTAGTTTAGCCTAAAATAACTCAGATGTTTTGTTTTGTTTTTGTTTTTTTACTTAATTTCTCATTTATTTTCAATTTAAAATAAAAAAAAAAAAAAAGTATGTAAATTAAGTATAATCAAATATATGACAAATACAAGTATAGTGTGATACAAACTAGAAGGTGATGCACTAAAATTTTGCTACTAATGGATCCAAAACAGCTCATTATACATGTTTAACTTGTCAAATGGATGTAAAACTTATTTTTTTCTTTGCAACTAAACCAAATTTTTTCTAAAAACAGGGCTCTGGGACACAAACAATAATGAAAAATGTCATATATTGGGATAAATATCATTGCATTGGTTAGTTTGGTTTAAATTTAAATCTTTGCTTCCAAAATGCCTCAGATGTTTTTTTTTTTGTTTTTTTTTTACATGATTTCTTTCATTTATTTTTAACTAAAATTAAAAATTATCCACAGGTCTGGGATACAAAAAAATGACAAATGTCATAATATAGTTTTATATTGGGATAAATATCACTGCATTGGTTAGGCTGGTTCAAAATGACTCAGATGTTTTTTTCTTAATTTCTCTCATTTCTTTCCAATTTAAAATAAAAAATTATGTATGAAGCATGTATGTAAATTAAGTATAATCAAATATATGACAAATGCAAGTATAGTGTGATACTAACTAGGAGGTGATGCACTAAAATTTTGCTACTAATGGATCCAAAACAGCTCATTATACATATATTTAACTTGTCAAATGGATGTAAAACTTATTTTTTCTTTGCAACTAAACCAAGTTTTTCTAAAAACAGGGCTCTGGGACACAAAACAATAATGACAAATGTTATAATATAGTTTTATATTATGGGATAAATATCATTGCATTGGTTAGTTTGGTTTAAAATGACTCAGAGATGCTTTTTTTTAACTTAATTTCTCGCATTTATTTTCAATTTAAAATAAAAATAAAAAAAATATGTATGTAAATTAAGTATAATCAAATATGTGACAAATTCAAGTATAATATGATAGAAACTAGAAGGTGATGCACTAGAATTTTGCTACTAATGGATCCAAAACAGCTCATTATACATATATTCAACTTGTCAAATGGATATAAAACTTATTTTTTCTTTGCAACTAAACCAAATTTTTCTACAAACAAGGGTCTGGGATACAAATAAATAATAAAGGTTATAATATATTTTTATATTGGGATAAATGTCATTGCATTGGTTAGTTTGAACTTAATGAATTTAAGTCGTTCACTTCTTTGACAAACTTAAAAAAATGCCTCGAGTATAAAATCATTCAGGAATATTGAGATGGTAGATATGTTTTTGTTGTTATTGATTTTTTTTTTTTTGTTATAATGAGAACGCTCGATGCTGAACACATTTAATTTAATGTAAGCAGTGGATCAGGGGAAAAGAATAGAAATACAAAATAAGCTTTTGCTTCTAGCCCATTCCTTTTTGGGTTTTTATGTACATTATAATTATTGTACTATGTGCAATGATTAATATACAAACCAAAATAAACCATTCATTCATAATTTGCTATCTTTGTTTCCAAAATGCCTCACAGATGGATTTTACTTAAATTTCTCTCAACATTTATTTTGTTTTTTTTATCCATGAGTATGATTTTAAATGTTCAACCTGTACATTTCTAAATTATTTTTCATGCTCTGATTGTAAGTCAATTTTTTACCAACTACTTTCTTCACATCTTACTTTGAAAAAAAATCTCCTATTAAATTTGAAGGAAATATTAATGCTTTTATCTTAAATCCTCTTGAACAGGACATCTTACAGCTGCAGACATGATGCGTCCCAATATTTATGTCCATATAGTTTATAAACATCAATATTTCCTTAAAGTTTAATGGGAGATTCTTCTTGCAATACAATATTTATCCGACTACAAAACTATATTATGTCATTAGTCATTGTTTTGTATCCCAGACCCCTGTTAGAAAACAAACACCTGAATTCAATGTGTCCCAATACTTTTGTCCATATAGTGTAAATAAAGCTGGCAAAAATATTTAAGGAAGAAGGCGGGGGAAAACACCCCGAGACAGAGAGGAAAAAGCACAGAAAACTCCCAAATGTAAACAATAAAAACAACATATTCAACGTGTGTCTGCCCACAAATCCTATAATAAGATTCCCCCGCACTTTAAAAAAAAATAAAAGAAATAAAATAAAGTGCAGTTTAATGGCTCTGGTCGTCCCTTTCGCTGTTATTTTTTTGGCTTTTGACCAAACTACGATAATCGATCCATCCACCAATACACATGAACAAGATGTTTCTGAGCATGGCTGTCTCACTAAATGACAAAAAAATAAAAATAAATAAAAAATAAAGAAGCAAATAATAGAAGAACGCACATGAAGCAGGCGGTGAAATGAGCGAAAACATAAACTTACCTTCAGCTATCAATGCGTTTGTACAGACATGTATGACTCGTGTGACTGGATGGCTCTCACTTGCTGCTCAAAGGCGCTTCAGCGGCAGCAGAGCGAGGGTTAAACGTACATACAGCCCTTTAGGATTGTATGGATTCAGACTGTTATGGTCAGCGGGCGTTCTTCAGCTTCACCGAAGGACGTCAGCCGGGTGTGTTCAACGTAAAGCAGGGAGGAAACGGGAGGTCGCACGACGGCGTTTAGACCAAACCGGTTCAACGCTGCATTCAGGTCACGTGGGATTAATGACGTTTTAAGACGTGCGGTCAGTCAGAGTTAATTAACCGATAAAAACCCAAAGCATCGACTGAGCAAAACTCTTTAATACCTGTTGATCCGCTAATTCCGTCAATACATGTAAATAATGTAAAATACAGTTTTTCCATCTTTTCACGGTCATCAGATATAACCCGTTTGGACGTTCAGAGGCTCCGTAGTTACCATGGCAACACCGTCATCTTCTACAACATCGAGCCCGTTTACGTGACTGTAAAAAATCCCACAACTGGGAGGAGCAATCCGATAATTGTGACGTGCTTACATGCACTTCAGAAACGCGGTAATCGGGGGGGAAAAAAAAAAAAAAAAAAAAAAAAAACAGTTTACGTGTTTCGGTCCATTATTTGATTTATTTCGGAGTTCGTACCTGTGTCTCCCCGAGGTTTCTCTCTTCCCACTGGGTTTTTGGGAGTTTTTTTCCATGCCGAGAAGGAGGGTCTAAGGACGGGGAATGCCCGGGACATTAATCCATTTCCTTCATCTGCTGTTTATGTGACTGTTTTCATATCTAACTAATTCTGATATAGGGCTCTACAAATAAAATTGAATTGTTATGACGTAACACGTACACTTCCTGTCATTTTCAAAACACCCGGTCTTGTCTTGTTGCCATGGCAACGGCTACAGCATCAGCCGCCCTAATGTGGGAGGAGCTAATAAGACTACAAAATAGGTCACATTTTGCTAATATCCGTCATTTCATTGTTTACCTTTTTCCTTGCATAAGTTTCGTTTATATAGACTTTTTTATTATTTTTTTTTTACATGTATTTTTTATGTAAAAAAACAAAATAAATCAGATTAACCTGTATACATGCATGAAGACATCGGAGTACTGGGGAGAAATCTAGGTGTGTTAATTTGATTTCTCACAATCATATAAATGCCGTTATCAGATAAGGCTGATCAGATTTTCCTGTTTACGTGATCAATAACACCGGGTTACAAAAAAATGTTTTTTGCAAGTTGTCTAGGTTTTTTCAACTGAATCAGGACCATTTTGCACTGCTAAATCCAAAAATGACATCTGTTTTTCTCAATCAGGTCAGGTTTTTTCGCTCATTTGATTTGGAAAAATTTGATCTTCTCACAAAATTGATTACATTTTCGTGACTTTATCAGTTGATTTTTTTATACAGTTCTCACCCAAAATAGGTTTTAAGAGAAAAAAAATCATTTTCTAACAGGATGTATTTATTATTTACTATGTATTCACCGCAGATGTAGCAGAATACGTCGGGCTTATTTTTGCAAGATCTTCTAGTCGAAGCCATTTCATTCACCTGTAATATTAAAAAAAACATTAATCATAAATTGGCAAAAGTCAAATCTTCAGAACTCGTTTATTGCAAGAAATATGAAAGAATTTTGGATCATATGATGTGAAAATGCCCATAAATGTAAGCAAAAATGTTAAAAAGCCAATATGTAGCATAGTTCAGAAAGTTGACCTGATTGAGCAAAATTAATGTGATTTTTGGATTCAGCACACCAAAATTATCCTAAATCAGCTCAAAAAACTTAAACAATAAATTTGTTGTTGACCAGTGTAATAATCCGAAAACTCCAGAAATCGGATAATGATTGGCGTATTAGTGTGAATGTAAATGGGGTTCAGTGATTCACCAGTTAAACCCATGGAGTTGGATCGATGACAGTGGATGGACACACTGGGTTTATGTTCAGTGAATGAGAGATTTGACTGAAAAAAGGCTTTCGCTAAAAGTCGTAAAGCTTCACCGAGCTGGAGTAAAATGCAGCTTTTCTTAAACATACTCAAACTCGCACATGCTCTTTCAACCTTCTTGAATTCATGAAAAATATCCTGATACGATAAATCTGAATTTCCAGTTGGAATTACAGGTCGATCTGTAAATGTAAGTGCGGTTTAGTATCATAATGGAGATGGAAAACTGAGAATTCCCATGCGACCTGAATGCAGCATTAGCGTTTAGCCTGTTCGCTGGTTTCTGTACAAGCTGATCGTCATCACTGGATATAAATATAATAATAATAATAATTAAAAAAAAAAAAAAGTTAAGGCCCACTTTTTCCTACAAATATAGTCATGAAAATGCTGATTGTATTCACTTCCTCCTGAGTCGTGATTAGTTTCATTCGGTTCGTCGACCACATGCGAGGATGACACGGACCTTCTATTAGCTCAGACAGTGAACGTTTGTTTTTAATCTTAGTCTTGATCAGTGATTAGAAACCCAGAAAACAAACCACATTTTGTTTTCTTTTGCACTGGATATGAAAAAACAGACAAGTAGATTTAATGTCAAAACAACAGATCTAAACTAATCTTAACTTCCAAAAATAACACTAAATTACTGCGGGCTTTAACTTTTTTTTTTTTTTTTAATTTAATACAAATCGGAGGGATCTGTTTGTTTTCTAATCTCTGTTGGCCACATAACGTCGCTGGTCTGGTTAATAAAATGCCGTTTAAAGGCACTTTGCGTCATCGAATTGAAACCGAATGATTTCCAACCCAAAGATAAAACTAGTAAAACGTTCAAATAAATATGCAGTCACACCGCCAGCGCCTTCAACGACTGTCATCACGACGACAATATAGCACACAGGATTTTTTTTGCTTAAGAGGCTTTAAACTGGTTTTTGCACTGCTGTCACTGAGTCAGAAACGTTCCGATTAAACTAAAGTTACTTAAAATACAGCATTTAAAGGCCTGTTTTATCACATATCATCAGGAAACATGGGTTTAACAGTTAGATTTCTCATTATCTGTGCAGTATTGGTTGAGGTTTGATAAATTAATGATCACACACATGTACAAATACAGTTTCCTGTCGTTATCGTAAAACAGGATCGGCTTCTGTATCAGATGTAGGATTTGACGGATGATTTCACACAGCAACTGGTTATTCCGCCCGTCAGTCATCCGTTTTTTTTATATCAGTGAATAATTAGACATAGAGGTGAAGTCCTGCCCTTTACGATGCGATGAACGGGACCTTGGATGGAAAAAAAATATGTACCAGAATCAACAGTGAGACCTGATGTTTGAGGGCGTCTGAATCATCCATCCCCTTCCATGTGTTTGTCTATTTAAAGCTGATCTGATGAGTCACTTCCACACATTTCACCTTGTTCTTAGAGAAAAACTATTGAAACGGAGGGAAAAATCACTACGAGTCTCATCATATTGAAGCTGCAGAAACTTTGAGCCCAAACTTGCACTTTGCAGGAGGTTAAAAATCTTCTAAATAAAATCATATTTTTAACAAATTCTACATGCATTTCAACTTTAGCCTGATTTTGAGTAATAAAATCAATCAAAAAAAAGGAATCTAGACACTTTTTTTTTATAATTCCTGCATGGAAGGGTTAAAGTAAAGTCTGATGGAGCGACTGGAAAGGACAGGAGTTCATGTCGACGGAAATATTTTGTCATTTTGGGGGAAATCTGTACCGTCCATTTTCATACAGTTTATAGACGAATTCCCAAAATGATAAATCTGCTCTTAATTTAATTCTAGTGGTATGAACAGAAGTATTCTTATATTTCCTTACATGAAACACTTTTTCTTACAAATGATCTTGATTATTTCTCTGGGTTACAAAAAAATGTTTCTTGCAAGTTGTCTAGGTTTTTTCTACTGAATTAGGACCATTTTGCACCGCTAAATCCAAAAATCACATCTGTTTTTCTCAATCAGGTCAGGTTTTTTTGCTAATTTGATTTGGAAAAATTTGATCTTCTCACAAAATTGATTCCATTTTTGTGACTTTATCAGTTGATTTTTTATATAGTTCTCACCCAAAATAGGTTTTAAGAGAAAAAAAAAAATCACTCTCTAACAGGATGTATTTATTATTTATTATGTATTCAGCGCAGATGTAGCAGAATACGTCAGGCTTATTTTTGCAAGATCTTCTAGTCGAAGCCATTTCATTCACCTGTAATATTAAAAAAAACATTAATCATAAATTGGCAAAAGTCAAATCTTCAGAACTCGTTTATTGCAAGAAATATGAAAGAATTTTGGATCATATGATGTGAAAATGCCCATAAATGTAAGCAAAAATGTTAAAAAGCCAATATGTAGCAGAGTTCAGAAAAATGACCTGATTGAGCTAAATTAATGTGATTTTTGGATTCAGCACACCAAAATTATCCTAAATCAGCTCCAAAAACTTAAACAATAAATTTGTTGTTGACCAGTGTTTTCATTCATATATACATTACAAACAAAAAGTTACGGATATTTTTAATTTTTGGGCTATTTTTTGCAGTTGGGATTCCTTGCACAGTGCTTTTTACTTTTTTGTGTGTGAATTGAAACATATTTTTTAATGACCAGACATAGTTTTATTTACAAATGGCAAAAATGACAAAAAAAAAAAAAAATACCCTTAACTGTTTGTAGTGTATATAGTATAGTATACATATATATATTTTAGTCGCATTTGTCTTTTTTACATTCAGCATTACATGGAAATTAAAGTTTATTTCAAAACTAAGATATGTTTTTTTACTCCTTAATAACTGTATTAGCTCTATAACTGGTCAGGTTTTAATATTTCCAATGTGGTATCAGCTGACTGTATTGATCGTTTGGTTTGTATCAGATGGAGAAAGCTACACAAAGTCGGGTTTTGTTGTGTGTTAATGTAATCTAAGCTATTACTGCATCTCTCAGGATTGTCTTATCAGTATCGAACCATCAACAGAAAAGCCTTTAAACAGCTAAAATATAAACCTGATGACATTTTAACTTTCAACGCGCAATCAAACTGCAAAATAATAATAATAATAAAAAAAAAAAAAAACATAATCATGCTGTAGACGGGCGTGTTTTCCGAGCTGCCAGCGGTGTGTTTGCACAAAAACAGATATTTTACATTGAACAAACCGACTGACGCTGATGACACAAACACGTGAAAATTTTAAAAAAAAAAGCTGATCAAAAATTAGCCACCGTCTAATTTTTTCATGCCAGCCTGAAGGAATGACACCCAGACGTCGTCACTGCTCTGGGTTTTACAGTTCAGTACAAAACTCCCTTCCGACGTGTTTGGTTTTAAGTTTCCTTTTTGGTTTCGACTTCGACCCAATTTTTTTTTTTTTCCTTTTTTTGAACTCAAATAGAATTCCATATCCATTCAGTAACAAGCGAAGACAATAAAAAGATTTCCACACTTACATTCAAGTGCTTAGAGGGTTATATTGCATCGTATTCTTGCCGTTTTTCTACTCTAAACTGTAGCCACTGTACTTGCATTAAGCCTGCGTTTAAGGACACGAGAGATGGATTTAACTGTAGAAAAAAAACAAAACAAAAAAAACAGATTCTCACTCTCCTCTAAAAAATATCTAAACGTTTTAGCGTCGATACTGTTTTATCATTAAATATATTCTATGAGTTACAAACAGCGTCTCTAAATTGCCTATCAAAACGGTAACCAATTCACATTTAAGGAGCAGGAAGAGTACAGAGGCACGAAAGCTTATTGCTGCCACCGATGTAGTAATATACGTAGTTACAGAGAAATACTGCACTTCAATATTCACAACGTGGTACCGGGGTGACGGTCGGCGTCGGGTTCGACTACATGCAGTCCGAGATGACGCGTGTTCATGTGATGCTGACGTCGGCCTCCGCGGTAAAGTGCACAGTCCACGCGAGACGATTTGAGGCTTAGTCCCGACTTCAAAAACTGGATTTTGCGTTGTGGTTTCAACCAGTTTTGACTTGTGTTTTCGATGTAAACAAGCGGCCACAGCTTTGGAAGTTCAAGTGTTTGTATTTCCTCCAAAAGTGGAGTTTATATGTACCAGGGCTGAGCGATGGATGAGGATGGGAGGGAAAAAAAAAAAAAAAAAAACAGTCAAAAGGGTTGCAAATTTTTCACTACAAAGGGTTAAAAATGCAATCTGATGGAGGGCAGAGGGTCAGAAATAAATGCTTTTTATGCAAAGTTAATAGGGGTGTAAGACAATATCGGTTCTGCAATATATCGCAATATTTCATTTCACAATACTGGATCGATATTAAAAAGAACTGTATCGATATTTTTAGGTGTTTATTCAAATGCATATTGTGGAGGTTATTTTTTGTTTATATTTTATTTATTATTATTTAACACTTATGAAATAATTTTAGTTCCTTTGTTGGGATGCATAAAAATAATGTTATGATGTTAGTTATGAACTAATAGAATATGAACATTTGAACAGGATCTTAAACTGTAATGTCTGGAAAACATAATTTAAGTTTTAACAGGAAAATTTTGTGATATAGCATTAGATCCTGTTCTGATCGAATAAAAATGCGTTTAGTATTTGTACATACTTCTGGTGTAATTCAATTCTTCAAAGAAATAATCATTTAAAAAAAGAAACAAACAAAAAATTGCCTTTTTAACAGTATCATGATATATCGTATCGTGATCCTAGTATTGTGATTTGTATCATATCGCCAGATTCTTGCCAGTACACACCCCTAATGGTTAATGGAGGAATAAAAACAGGACAGAAGGTGGTGTAAGACGTCGTAATGGGAGGTTAATTATAGCATCTAATAGAACTGTTATCAGGGTTCCTACAGGTTTCTACAAGTTAAAATTCAGACTTTGTAAGACAGGGGTGTCAAACATGCGGCCCGGGGGCCAAAACCGGCCCCCCCATACTGGCAAAAATTTGTGACTCCAAGAATTTAGGAAAATGTATTTATTTACTCCAACGCATTGATTCATTGATTGATGAATGTTCTGAGCTATTTCTCACCGGGGGGCTGCAAAGTTAGCGATAACTGGTTCCTAATTTCAATATAAATTGTCGGGTGGAACTGAGTCAAATAATGTTACTTTCTTTGCATCTTCAACATTTAACAGACACATTCAAACACAATATAGCCAATAAGTTTATGGCAACATAATCAAAGACCTATCACATCAAATTTAATACCTTTTAAAGACATTTTTAACGTATTAAATGCAGATTTCTTTAAGAATTTTTAAGACCCCGTAGGAACCCTGTATTATGCTTCATTATAAAACTCAGATTATGTTTTTTTTTTAATTACATATAAGTTTTTATGGTAAAGAATTTTAAAGCATGTTCAAAACAAGAGGATATGATGTGCAGTGGAAGACAGGATATGACAATGAGGTGAAAGAGATATTTAACTGTATTATCATTTTCTGCTCGTCTTTGGGGCCAAAATTTTCTTTCAGTACAGTTTTTACGATGAGTTTTGCTCAGAAAGAACTGAAATCACAAATACGTGTGAGGTCTTTTATGATTCCAGGCCTGTCCGAATGATTATTTAATCATCAAATTAAAAGGATTTAATATAGCTGTGAATATTTTACATGATCGTCTGCATTCATCTCTACTGGTGAAACTATTATCTATACATTATCTATCATGGACTGACTAATGTTGATTAATGGTATCATATTTGGCCTCATTTTTCTCCTACAATGAGTTCAATAGAAAATGAGAAAATACAGAACCAAGAAATGGCTCTTCTTCATTAAGTTTATATACATAATTAAACTACTATAGGACTTATATTACAGTGGTTCTGCTCACACCGTTATGAAAAAACAGAAAAAAAACAAAAAAAAAAACCAACAACATACAAATACAAGAAAAAAAAATCTGATTTGGGCCACTTCAGGGCACAGTCTGAAAAGAACTAAACAGTAAGAAAAACATTTTTGGTCGTCATGTTGGTTAAGTTTTTGTTAAAATACAAAGAAACTTACAGAAATATACTGCAGTTTGGCACTGGCTGAACAGTTTGTGGCTGCAGCACTGGGTTTTAGAGGCTGGATTTTAATATTAAGTTTAAAAAGTTAAATTCCATATTCAAAACTAAAAAAAAAAACTAAAAAAAAAAACCTGAAAGCTCAACTTCAGTTTTAATTAGATGGCCTTGGTGTTCATCCTTTTGCCAGTAAAGAACGTTGTGTCATGTGGTCAGAGTGTGAAAATGTTGACATCACTCAGCCCTTTATTAGTACCATTTATGTGTCGCGTTCGTTAAAATAACCAGTGTTCTTTTGACATCAGTCTCGTTCAACCGCATGTTCATATTGCTTTTAGCGCTGATGCGACGGTGGCTCTTTCAGACGCAGTGAGTTGGAAGGTTTTACTCTGAGACGTATTTTTGTAAAAGTGGATTCTCTACACTGCAAAAAATCTAAATCTTACCAAGTATATTTTTCTCATTTCTAGTCAAAAATATCTCATCACACTTAAAATAAGACATAATCACCTAAAGAGCAACTTTTCAGTGAGAGATAAGAACTGATTTTTAGACAATAGATCTGGAAAATCTCATGTCAAGAAATTTTACCAAGATAATTTTCACTTGTTTCATTGGCAGATTTTTTTGCTTGAATTAAGCAAAAAAAAAAAAAAAAAAAAAAAAAAATCTTGAATTAAGAGACAATAATTTAACTATTATCATTTTCTGCTCGTCTTTGGGTCCAAAATTTTCTTTCAATACAGTTTTTACATTGCGTTTTGCTCAGAAAGAACTGAAATCACAAATACTTTTATGATTCCAGGCCTGCCAGAGTTATTATTTAATTATCAAATTAAAAGAATATAGTTGTGATTATTTTACATGAAAATTTTATTTCAAGAAATCTTACCAAGATAATTTTCACTTGTCCCATTGGCAGATTTTTGGCTTGAAATAAGCAAAAAAAAAAAAAAAAAAAAAAAAAAAAAACTTGAATTAAGCAAAAAAAAATCTGCCAATGGAACAAGTGAAAATTATCTTAGTAAGATTTCTTGAAATCAGATTTTCCAGATCTATTGACTAAAAATCAGTTCTTATACCTCACTGAAAAGTTACTCTTCAGGTGATGAGGTCTTATTTTAAATGTGATGAGATATTTGGACCAGAAATGAGAAAAATACACTTGGTAAGATTTACATTTTTGTTGTGTACACGTTAGTACCGTACTGTATTCACAGATCTGGACTGTGTGTATGTTGGGGGGGGGTGTCTCAGAATCTGACAGAGTTGATGCCTTGCTTCACCAAGTGAGCTATAGGAGACGGAAACGGCCTCTCCAACCGACGGACTTGCATAAGGGTTTGTTAAGCACACTTTCAGCGAGGCAGTTAATAGTTAATATGACCAATAAAAACACAAATAAAAGCGGCAGGTGATGGCAGTGAACCGACAAACAGTGCTTTCACCGCCTCACTGAAGCATCAGCCGTTCTATGTACAGGGGGTCCACGAAGGCTCTTTACAATCTAAAACATTAATTACAAAAGCAAACGATGACATATGTTAATCAGATTTGTTCCATGTACTCGGTGGTAATTATAGTTGTGGGATCATGTGCAATCCAATCATTGGTCCGTTTTTCTTCAATGAGAGGATGTTTTGACCTTCTGACTGAATATGTGACGTCACAACTGGATGATCTTCAACCAACCATCGGTCTCCAGGTAGATGTTTCACCACCACTTTGGGTTCTGCATGTCGGTGGGTTCTAAGTCAAACATTTCCAGACCGGTGGATTGGTCCTCGTTCACCAGATATCACCGCCCTGGGTTTATTTCTAATGGGTTTATGTTAAAAATATCATGAAGCCAAAGATTACTGATGCCAGAAATCTAGTCCCGTCTGGATGTGCTTCATGCAACTAATGGTCCCACATAGAGGTGGATTAAATAAAGCAAAAAAACTTCAATATCTACGTCTCATTTTGTAATGATTTCTACAGATTTGCCTGTTAATTTGCTTTTGTAATAAATATATTAAACTGTCAGGAGACTTTATGGACAGCCTGTATATTTAATTTAACCTTCTATATGTTACACTAACAGAAGCACTGCTAATCTACCATCTGACACTGGGAAACAAAAACAAAACGCTGGCTGATCATTGGTTTGGAAGCCCCACTGTGGGGTCTGAGTGGCGTAGGAGGTCAGGGGTCAGAGGAAGTGGGGTGGGGGGTAGGTAGGGAGGGGTCAGGTGGCTCCACAGTGTTGGGTCCTCACGGTAGAGACTCCTCTAAGACTTGCCTGCGCTGGCCACGAACGGGACTGAGCCGAACAGGTCCTCTGGTGGGAGGGGCTTGACGGCGGAGGGGGCGGGCTGTTGGCGGTCGGTTTCCACACTGGGCGTTCTCTCTACTGGCTTTTCTGTTCAGGGAGGGGAAAGCAAGGAGGCAACTTAGAACCTCTATAGTTACAGCACCCATGGACTTTTTGTTGTGTTGTTTTTGCGTCACCTTCCTAAAACAATCACGCAAGTCATTTTTTAACAATTACTTTTTTGCCTAAATCATCAAATTCTCAATTTCTAGGCACTTTTTTTGTGTTTACTTAAAAATCTGGAAACAATGACTTATTTTAGGAAGGTGGATGAACCTGAACCCCAGTTTTACATTAGCTGCATGTAACTAAGACTGTCAATCAATTAACTATATACTTAAAAAGTAACTGATTAATTCCCTAAATTTGCTAGAATTCATCACATTTTTCATTCTTAAGACAAAAGCTTCTGATAACTTGTATTAAAGTGTAAAAACAAAAAAAACCTAATGAATAATAAATACAAAAATAATATATTTAAACATAAAACCTACTGCTTACACTGGAAAAAAATCTCAATATTATCAAGTGTATTCTTCTCATTTCTAGTCCAAATATCTCACCACACTTAAAATAAGACATAACCACCTAAAGAGGAACTTTTCAGTGAGATATAAGAACCTATTTTTAGACAGTAGATATTGAAAATTTTATGTCAAGAAATTTTACCAAGATAATTTTCACTTGTTCCATTGGCAGATTTTTTTGCTTGAAATAAAAAAAATCTTGAATTAAGCAAAAAAAAATCTGCCAATGGAACAAGTGAAAATTATCTTGGTAAGATTTCTTGACATAAAATTTTCAAGATCTACTGTCTAAAAATAAGTTCTTATATCTCACTGAAAAGTTCCTCTTTAGGTGGTTATGTCTTACTTTAAGTGTGATTAGATATTTGGAGTAGAAATGAGAAAAATACACTTAGTAAGATATTGATTTTTTCCAGTGTAATCAAATAATTTTATCTTTAAACAGGTTCTCTCCTGTGAAACACTTTTCCAATTATTTCATCAAAACTTTAATTTTGTCAATGATAAGAACAAAGGAATGAACCAGAGAAATTAAACCTCACTTAGGCTACGTTCAGACTGCAGGCAAATGTGTCCAAAATGTGATGTTTTTTGCTCATATGTGACCTGTATCTGATCTGTTAAAGACAGTTTGAACAGCACCAATCCGACCCAGGACACTTTCATATCTGGTCCTAAATCCGATACGTATCTGATTTTTTGCAATGCAACTTCAGTCTGAACGGCCAGGTCGCACTTATCCGACCTTTACATCATTGAAATGCAACAAACTTCACAATTCTGTGTCCCAGGTGTGTTACTTCTGTAAACCGGACCTCTTTTGCGCAAGTGGGTCACTTCAGGGTCGCATTCAGTTCATACTCAAAACTGAAAGAAGTCACATTTAATGTGTAATATGAACGACCACACAAAAAAAAAAAATCGGATTTCACCAAAACATCCGTATTGTGCATTAAGATCTGCAGTCTGAACGTAGCCTTAGTTAGTGTTTAATGGTGGTAAATGTTCTAAAAATGAAAATAAAAAAACATTTACACAACTTGTACATTAACACAGTCTGAAAAATATGTGTCTGATGTTTCAGGTTTATATTTATTCAGTCATCATCCATAATACAGAAAATACAAACAGTGAGGCTCATTTTACGCTGACTGACTGAATTATGTTGAGACTGAATAGGTTTAGGCAGAAGCTAAATGCTTATATACACCTCGCCTACATTCACATTAAAATCAGTTTTAGGCACCAATCGAAACAGCAAAAATCATTCCTGCTTGTATCCCTCAATAATAGTAGAATGAAGCAGAGGATAAATAATAATAATAATAACACTTATATAGCGCTTTTTTGGAACCTCAAAGACGCTTAAATGTATAAAAGGGTCACTTGCTTGCTCTGAGCATGTCGAACTCGCGGTCGATCAGCTCCTCCTCTGTTAACTTGGAGAAGTTATCCTCCCCAAAGGGGTTCCATCTCGACATGTCGGGGGGGTTACTGACCGCACTGTTGCAGCTCTGAGAGGGCGGCGTGACCCCGTCAGAGGTGAGGAGGGGGTTTCTACTGCAGAGAGAATATCACCGGGTTACACAGACGCAGCAGAGAGGCAGCACACATACAAGTCAAAATGCAGAAGGTACAGGAAACAGCTGGACAGAAAGAGTAAAAACAGGTATTAGAAACATCATAACATGAACTATGTCTTTTATTAACCTTATAATGAGGAAAAGATTATATAATACTGAATATAAAAGATAAATGTATGATCTGTACCATATAATGAATACAATCTGACTTTCCTCAACTCTATTGGGTTTTTATACATCAAACTGTTATTTACACTTGGCTTTTATATTCTGTTGGTTATTTTTACCTTCATTACAAATATGAATATGCTCATTAAAAACACACCATCTAACTTTTTACAGAAAGTTTGGATTCTCATCAACTTATTTTATTCCACTAATTATACCAGATTCTCTCAAATTCTAACAAACATCTGAGGCAAACCTCTGAGCTGGTTCAATAATGAGTCTGGTTCCTGTTCACAATCAATAACAACCAGAATCCTAACGCACAGACAGTAGCATCTGATCTGGATCTGAACTACAGGCTCCCACTGACCCAGGCTTAGACAATAAAAACTGAGCAGTTTTTAGTTTAAAAAAAAAACACAAAAAAACAAAGTGGCACCAAAGCACCTCGACAAACTCCATCAGAGGCGAAAAAGTTTACACCAAAATAGGGGCTACATTTGCTCCAAAAACATCATTCATTTCACTCTGTTCTAATGTAACTTTAAACCCACCTTTCTGATTGTTCATCTTGCAGTCTGTTGGATGTGTATATACCTTTACTGTGAATCTTATGTTTAATATTTGGGAATTATTTCACATTCAGATTATCGTCTAGTTATGCAAGCCCCTCTGTTACATAGTAGAGCTCCTGAGACCCTATTTTCCCTTGCACTCATTAAGGTCATCATTACCAGAGACTCTTGACGGTTCCCCGCACCCAATTCAGAACCCAAGGAGAACGCTCGTTCCAAGCCAGTGCTCCACGCCTGTGGAATACACAATGGAGCATCGAGTCCATTGACTCCTTTAAGAAGGAGCTCAAAAAGTATCTTTTTAGGCAGGCATTTAGTCCGGGTTGTTGATGTTTTATGGGCCTGTGTTATCGTCTGTTTTTCTGTACTGTCTTGTTTTTATCGTGCTGTATGTATGACATTTTATTTATTTTATTTTAAGCTTTTACTAACATTTCATTCTAAACTGTGAAGCACTTCGTGATTTTATCTGTGAAAAGTGTTGTATAAATAAAATTTACTTACTATTTACTAGATTTACTTATAGTAATAAAACTGGCTGAACAGTGCACATAAATGAACGGCACCAGGGTGAGTTATTGTTCTGTTTTCCTCAATTTGATGGTTTGTTCCAGTTCTAGTAAAACAGCGGTTCTCAATCTTTTTCTGTGGGGCCCCCCTTTGGAGGATGAAAAATCTCCAGCCCCCCCCCCAACCCCAGCAACATTGTAACAGTGGTGCAATTATAACTTTTACTGAAAGAAACATTAATATTGTAACAATACTTTTTGCTTTTCCTTGAATAATTTGTTGTTCAAATTAAAAATAACTTAAATTTTTGCCTGAACAATACAAACTCAACCAGACTGCTCTGAGACAATATTTTTCCAAATAAAAATTGGAGATGCGCAATTATCTCACAACTATGACAATAAAGTTACTTTTCTTAGAACAAACAAATTTTGGTAACAAAGATGAACATTTTAACAATATCAGTGGCTGCAATGAGCCTATTTCCACTGCACATCTCAGAACATTAAAGTGCAAACTGTACAAACTGTGCAAAAACAGAAGCATTCAACATTTTTCTTTTCCAGTCCAGTCCTTGTCCATTCTCCAAACCTAAACTCTTTGTCTAGTCTAGTGACAGATCACCATGGCAGTAGATTTGTTTGTTGTACATCCCTAAAATGAGTCCAGGGTGCTCCAACACTAACATATTAGTTCCACCTGCTACATGCTCTAACCTGAAGGAGAAAAAAAAAAACAACCACCCAGGAGAGGTCGCATGCCCCCACCCCCCCACCCCGGCATGCCTTCACGCCCCACACTTTGAGAAACACTGTAGTAAAGGATGCTTTAAACTCCTCATGGTTTTTTTTTTTTTTTATGACTGTGGGATGATTGTGTAGGAAACATGACGGCAAAATGCCTGAACTACTGAGAATGAAATCCATTCTGAACTAAAATGAAGTATGTGTGTGTACAATCAGAAGTCTTTATTTACAGTATTGTACAAGAAGCCCTTTTAGAGTAGTTCTTTAGCAAGTGTCTTTTAGAGTATACATACTGACCTTAATGTCAACCTGGTTACTAACCCACTGTTGTGTTCTGGTTTGTTTGTTTTGTGTCTTCTTGTGCTGTATGTAAAGCTGCTCAATACTTGAATTTCCCTCGGGATCAATAAAGTATCTATCTGTCCATCTATCTATCTGTGTGTATGTGTGTGGGGTTTACCTGGGGTTAGTGTATGAGGAGTCCACAGGTGACGGCCCCCCCAACTGCCCGGTTCCAGCTCCAGGTCCAGCTGTAGGAGTGGTTGCATTGTATGAACCCAGGGGGATCTGGAACTCAAGAGGGGAGGACAGATAGGGGAGAGGCTGCTGAGCGGGGTGATGCGGATGCGGATGCTGCGGCTGCTGCTGATGTGGATGATGCTGCTGTTGATGTTGTTGCTGTTGCTGCTGCTGCTGGACAAAAGCCTGTTGGTACTGGTGCAGCTGTTAGGGAAGGAAGAGAGGGAGAGAAGGGGGAAGGGAATGAGGGACGGACCTTTGATTTCATGATGCACAGTGACGCCGACAAGATGATGAAATGTTGTTAGAAACCAGTTCTGGATTTGGAAAGCTGGGGACACGGTGGAGGGGAGGGATGGGGGAATGACAGTCAAACAGCATGTAGGACACTACAGCCAACAAGTTCTACACGCAGCGTGGATCATCTTAGCTTCTGCACAATCCTCTGCTCTTGCAATAACAATGCAATATTTATTCAACATCCAAACATAAATGCACCGTTGTTATCATCTTCCTAAAATGAGGCTTACACTGTCGGGGGCCGACAATAAGGGTATACCCCCCAACCCTCTGCAATATATAAATCTATCCAGAATAGTTGTTAGTCCAGTGGTTCCCAACCTTTTTTGGCTTGTGAACCCATTTTAACGTCACAAATTTCTGCCGACCCCAGACATTCAAAACAGACAATTTTCTCTTGGAGACATCTTAGTGGGCGGGGCCAGGCGGGTGAAGAAACCTTTCCATTCTCTGATTGGTCCGGTTTTCTGACAGAGACTGTGTCCGGGCAGGTTGAAGCGAAGTAACGCATGCAGTCACATGATCGGGTCAATCAGATTTTATATCCTGCATTTTATTTGAACTGGATTTTTACCAGGAAAAGTGTGTGGTGTTTTAATTATAATGGAATATATATTGAATCATTAAAAACTATTTTTATTTGTAATTTTGTTTTATTTTTATCAGTTACTAGAAATTTCTAGCAACCCCACGGCTGAAAAATACTGTGTTAGACAACCGATACGAACTCAATTTCAGCTACATGGACCTGATATTGGCAGAATAAAGGTAAGAGAACCCATTTTTCCCACCAAACTCCACCTAGTGAATAAAAACGACCCCATATGAACTCTGGATGGTAGACAGAAAATAGACATTTGTAAGACGATCAATACGAACCAAATTTGATCTTAATCGGCCTATTATTGCTCGATTTATGTCCAAAAAACTGATTTTTAACTAAAGCGCCCCCATGTGGATGATTTACAAAACTCATAGAAGCTGAAATCGCTAGGGTTCTTCTACTAGGGGTTCCTGATGCTGCTTATCAAGGGAGAAGAAATCAAACCAAATCTGTCCTAGTTATCAACAAAACACCAAGGAGATCCAGCAGCGGCATTCGGAGTAAAACCATGATATCCCAAAACTCAATTTCGGGAATATAATAATCAACTAAGTCATTTTTTGACAATTACCTTCATCAAATACTACATTTCTGGGCAAGTTTTTTTTCTATTAACTGAAAAAAAAAAAATTAAAAATTACTTATTTTAGGAAGGTGGATGAACCCTAATTCTGGTTTTACATCAGCCGGATAACTCAGAGGAACCAGGATACTGTTGCATGTAACCAAGACTAAAAAGTAACTGATTACCTCCGCCAAGGAGGTTATGTTTTTGCCAGGGTTTGTTTGTCTGTCTGTTTGTCTGTCCATTAGTGTGCAACATAACTCAAAAAGTTATGGACAGATTTGGATGAAATTTTCAGGGTTTGTTGGAAATGGGATAAGGAAGAAATGATTACATTTTGGTGGTGATCGGGGGTGGGGGGGCCCACGGGGGGGGCCACTGATCAGCCTTGGCGGAGGTCTGCGCTCTCCAAGTGCTTCTAGTTATCCTCTAAATTTGCTAGAGTTCATCACATTTTTCATTATGAAGACAAAGAGTCTGATAACTTGTATTCAAGTGTAAACATTATGTGCGCGCACTTAAAAACCCTTCAGTCCACGCCAAAGTTTTTGCACATACAGACGGACAGACAGCACGGACCGACGACAAACCAATGACAATACCCTGCGGTGAGGACCGAGGGTAAAAACCAAAAAGCTAATGAATAATTAATACCAAAAACACCACCAACTATTGTTATAAAGACTTGTGTTCATAGATACACATACTGTTAATACTGTGTCTCTTCATATTTTTGTCTGTTTTTTACCTCCGCCAAGGAGGTTATGTTTTTGCCAGGGTTTGTTTGTTTGTCTGTTTGTTTGTTTGTTTGTCTGTCCGTTAGTGTGCAACATAACTCAAAAAGTTATGGACAGATTTGGATGAAATTTTCAGGGTTTGTTGGAAATGGGATAAGGAAGAAATGATTACATTTTGGTGGTGATCGGGGGTGGGGGGGCCCACGGGGGGGGCCACTGATCAGCCTTGGCGGAGGTCTGCACTCTCCAAGTGCTTCTAGTTATCCTCTAAATTTGCTAGAGTTCATCACATTTTTCATTATGAAGACAAAGAGTCTGATAACTTGTATTCAAGTGTAAACATTATGTGCGCGCACTTAAAAACCCTTCAGTCCACGCCAAAGTTTTTGCACATACAGACGGACAGACAGCACGGACCGACGACAAACCAATGACAATACCCTGCGGTGAGGACCGAGGGTAAAAACCAAAAAGCTAATGAATAATTAATACCAAAAACACCACCAACTATTGTTATAAAGACTTGTGTTCATAGATACACATACTGTTAATACTGTGTCTCTTCATATTTTTGTCTGTTTTTTACCTCCGCCAAGGAGGTTATGTTTTTGCCAGGGTTTGTTTGTTTGTCTGTTTGTTTGTTTGTTTGTCTGTCCGTTAGTGTGCAACATAACTCAAAAAGTTATGGACAGATTTGGATGAAATTTTCAGGGTTTGTTGGAAATGGGATAAGGAAGAAATGATTAAATTTTGGTGGTGATCGGGGGTGGGGGGGCCCAAGGGGGGGCCACTGATCAGCCTTGGTGGAGGTCTGCGCTCTCCGAGTGCTTCTAGTTTTATTCTACTTTGTCTTATTCTTACTTTACTTCTTGTAAAATTTTATATTCTCTTTTTTAGTTTTTGTAATTTTATATTCACTCTGTTATTTTCTGACGTGCTGTTTTTATTATTAACCCATAAAGACCCAAACATCCACCAGCAACCATAATCATTCACGGATGTAAACTGTTTAATACCTGTTGATCCACTAATCCTATCCATACATGTAAATAATTGGTGTAAAATACAGTAATTCATCTTTTCATGGTCATCAGTTATGACCCATTTGGGTGTTCAGAGGCTCCGTAGTTACCGTGGAAACACTCATCTTCTGCAACATTTATCCACCAGCAAAACCCATGGAGTTGGATCAATGACAGTAGATGAACACACTTTATTTTGTTTAATTAACAGTATATCTACCAGAAAAAATAATTCTGTGTCTGATGTAATAACCTTAACTTTAATCTGAGCTTTAATGAACATCTACATGATCAGTAGATTAAATATAGGAAAATACCTGAAAAAATGCAGAGCATAATATTAGAGTAAGTGGTAATAAATCACTTAAGAAAAGGTAAAAAAACAGAGAAAAATTCACTCGGTAACTGCCACAAAAGCAGCTCTGGGTCTTTATGGGTTAATATTGTTGCACTGACTAATTTCATGGCACACACAATGACAATAACTGATAAAGTAACAACTGAAACGATCTTATTTATACCAATAAACAACTGATTCGGCGTCAATTGCCTCAAAGGTTCCTCGTCAGTTCTCTGTGTGGAAACCAAGTCGGACTGCACATGTTTTCGACAGCTGTTTCATCATATCTGAGTCTGAACACAGCGTACAGAAGAAAAAGGCATGCGGCTCGTACTGTAACAGGATATTTCCCTTTGGTAACAGACGTGCTGCTCAGTCGGGAAGCAATAAGACTCATGCTCGGAGTGTGAAGTACGTGGCATTCATGGAATTTAAGCCCATGTTGTGTGCAAAGATGTTTCCGCATATTGCAGGTGGTTTGAGCTTTACTTTCAAAGATCATTCTGCAGAAATTACAACATGCACTACCACGTTGTTTTGTGAAACGAGGCAGTTTCTCGGTCTCCAAGTTTATAAACCGATCCAAGTTTATATCAGCACAGACTAAAGCTCGGAAATGTTTTAAAACCAGTATTGAAAACTGAGTCAATACTGGTTCCTAAATGATACTTTTTGCTGAACAAATGTGAACAAAATTAAATGAAATTACACATTACAGTCTTTATTTCTATGCCCTAAATGCACGTTCATGACATAAAATATACACTTATTCATATTTTATGAGTTATTTTAAGTTCAATCAAAGCAGTTCATTAAAATAAAATGTAATTAACCCTTTCATGCATGAATTATGAGAACCTTAGTCAATATTTTTTTTCTTGAGGGATTTTATTCCTCTTTAGGCCTGAAAAAAAAATCAATGCAGTTGAAATTTTTTATGACCCTATTTGTCATGGAGTTAGAAAAACATCCACTTAGCTGGACACCATGCATTTAATTTCTGAAGCAAAGAAACTTGCATTTAAAACCCATCATCAGAAAGTGATATAGTGTGTGAAAACTATGAAATAAAAACATTTTTAATGCTGCTAATACTCACATTTTAACATACTCTAATACTAGTTATTACTCAATTCATGGAGATAATATGCAAAAAAAAACCTTATTGTTTAAGAAAACTGTTAATTACAGTCTAATAACAATTAGCAATTAATTTACACTAAAATATGTTTGTGCAGATCAAGTTGATCAAGAACAACAAACAGTAAGAACAGTAACTGTATAAATTCCATTGTTTAGGATGATGCATAAGCGTCCACTGTGTTGGCTGATATCCAACTAAAACAACTAAACCCATGAATATACAAGAGAACAGCTGGAGAATAGCTGTCCACTGTAGTGACCACTATGCATGAAAGGGTTAATACAATTACATACAAACAGTGTATGTTTTACTGCATGTACTGATGCTGCTCAGATTTGTTCCTTGGGTCCTGGAATTTGGTATCAATCATTTTTCAATATGTAAGGTTATCTAAGATGTTTACATAAAAGTACTGAATTCAATGCAGCTCTAGTGGTGACACGAGTTTGACGCCATTGTTTTATGTACAATTGTCAGGAAAACAGCATCAAAAAACAAAATTATCATCTGAACTACACAACCCCAATAGATCGGAAAATATAGAACCAGTTCTCAATGTATGTCCTTAAATTAAGCAACATTATTGGACTTTTTGGAGGAGGAAACACTGATTTTACACCTGTATAAATTCATATAAATTCATAAAGAGCCCTTTTTTGTCTTGTAGATGTTTCACTTTTCTAAGCATCTAGTCCAGGAATGTCAAACATGCAGCTCATGGGCCAAAACCGGTTCACTAAAGGGTGTAATCCAGCCCGCAAGATGAATTTGGAAAGCGCAAAAATGACACTGAAGATATTCACAGTCAGTGATGTCCAACTGGTTTTAGTTCAGGTTCCGCATACAGACCAATATGATCTCAAGTAAAGTATTTTCTTCTTCTTTTAACGTGCTGTGGAAACACTTGCCTTTAGATGTTAGGCAGGCTCAGTGTCTTTAAATCACATCTAAAAACACACTTTGTCTTGTTGGCTTTTAATCAATGAGTGAGATGTTTTGGGGTTGTTGTTTTTTTTTTAGGTTTCCTATGTTGTTTTTACCAGATTTGAATTTGTCTTTGTTTTTATGATGGTTGTATTTTGTTGTTCTTAGCCCGCTTTGCATCCTGTGTTATCACTGTTTTTACTTATTTATTCCCTTGTTTTATGATTCGTGTACGGCACTTTGGCCAGCTCTAAAGTTCTTAAAGTGCTTTATAAATAAAGTTGGTATGGTATGGTAATGTAAAAAAAAAAATAAAAATTACATAATGCCTATAAATAATGACGGCTCTTAATTTTTCCTGTTTGTTTTAGCTAAGAAAAACCCATTAAATTCTAAAAATATTTACATTTACAAACTATCCTTTAAAAATAAAATGTGAATAACCTGAACAAATATGAACAACCTGAAACGTCTAAAGAAAATTAAGTGCAATTTTAACAATATTCTCCCTGTTACTAAATGTTCAGGTGCCTTTGTAGATCTAATCCATAATGCACATGAATAAATGATAAGTTGAGGCATAATATAATTAAAATTGCACTTATATTTCTTAAAAAATGTCAGTTTTTTTCGGTTATTCGCATCTTTTTAATTTACTTGGATAGTCTGTAAATGTAAATATCTTTTTTTTTGCTTTTTTTCCCCTTTTTTTCCTCGTTTTTTCCTCTTCTTTATTTATTTATTTTTTTTATTGTATCTTTATTTGGAATGAACAAGTAAATTCACCAGCAGATCGAAATTGGTAAAAAGAGACAAATGTCATTCCAGTTTTTGTTTTGAGTTCAGAAGATGCTCTTCACCAGCCCATAAGGCAAACGAGTCCCAAAAATGAAAAGCCTCGGATCGTGGAAGAAAATTCGTTCGTCCTTGTAGTGACCATATCTTTCAAATTTATTGTCTTTTTTTTTTTGCACTAAAACAGAAAAATGTGGACTTGTCATTATTTATATGCCGTTGTGCTATTATTTTACTGTCCCAACTGAGATCAAATTGAGCTGAATGTGGAAAATGACAGAAAATGAGTTTGACGTCCCTGAATTAGTCGCTTGTAGAGGATCTGCTTTCACTCTTTTGTGCTTCCACTTCTATTCTATTTTTTCCTCAGACCCATATTTGGACTACACTTCTGCAAACACCACTGTTGTGCCTTTAAACAACAGTATAAATAAAGTCGAACCGATGTCATTACACCATATTACACATTTTCAGTCACTTTGCGAAGCTTTCTCGTCACGACAAGCAGAAGGTCTAAGTTTACAGAGGAACGGTTGCTTCTCAAACATTTAGCAACTGTCGTGGGAATAAGACGAGTGTTTCTGAGAGGTGCTCCCTTCCTCCGAATGTGCACTGCTTCATATGTCAGTGTGTAACACAGAGGAAACTGCTCGATTTCACCCTCTGTTCGATCCCCTCGTGGCTTCGCTCAGACCAGATTGCCTCTGAAATAAAACAGATGGTGCGCGTTCAGTGGGAACGAGCTAAAAATTGCGCCGCCCTAACAGCGCGCGTTTGGAGGACCTGTCTTTGCTGTGTTTTGGTGCAGCAGATACGTAAATACTAGTTTTCTGCATAATTGGACAGAGTCAGTAGGAAGTTTGAGCGTGTGCTTCCAACACTGTTTGGCACCGACGTGAAGAAATTTGACTGAAGGCGAACGACTGCCAGTGTTTGGAACAGAGAGAGCACTTTTAGGCCATTCTGACATTAAATCAAATATCCAACTCTTGGTGTTTCATGCTGCGTCTCCATGTGTTTCGCTGTCATTTGCTGAAGTTATTTATTGCAGTTTGGGATAAAATCTTCTGCTGTTAAATCCTGTCAAGACTGAAAGTTGCAAGCGCTCGTGAAAGCCTGAACAGGACTCAACAAACACAGCAACTACTTGACTGACACTGACGCCTCCTTCGGTTCAGCTGGTAGATGTTTGGGGTTTGCGCTCCTGGGCCCGGTTGTGGAGCGGCGGCGGCGGCAGAACTCACCATGGCTGCGTACTGAGCCTGGGCGACCTGCTGCTGGTACATGGGCTGCATCATCATCTGCTGCTGCTGCTGCTGCTGGAGGAGAGCCTGCTGTTGCTGCAACTGAAGGGACTGCTGCACAGCCTGTTGGTACTGGGGAGGAGGGGGTGGGGTGGGGGGGAAGAGAGGAGAGGAGAGGAGAGGAGAGGAGAGGAGAGGAGAGGAGAGGAGAGGAGAGAAGAGAAGAGAAGAGAAGAGAAGAGAAGAGAAGAGAAGAGAAGAGAAGAGAAGAGAAGAGAAGGAAGAGAAGAGTGGAAGAGAAGAGAAGAGAAGAGAAGAGAAGAGAAGAGAAGAGAAGAGAAGAGAAGAGAAGAGAAGAGAAGAGAAGAGAAGAGAAGAGAAGAGAAGAGTGGAACAGAATCAAGTAGAATAGAATAGAATAGAATAGAATAGAATAGAAAATAAGAGAAGAGAAGGAAAAGAAAAGTGGAACAGAACCGAGTAGAATAGAATAGAACATAAGAGAAGAGAAGAATAGAACAGAATAAAGAAAGAAAAGAAAAAAAGAGAAAGAATAGAATAGAAAAGAATAGAGGAACAGAACCAAGTAGAATAGAATAGAATAGAATACAATAGAATAGAATAGAACAGAATAGACAGAAAATAAGAGAAGAGAAGGAAAAGAAAAGTGGAACAGAACCGAAGAGACGAGAAGAGTGGAATAGAATAGAATAAAGAAAAGAAAAAAAGAAAGAATAGAATAGAATAGAACAGAATAGAGGAACAGAACCAAGTAGAATAGAATACAATAGAATAGATAGAAAATAAGAGAAGGAAAAGAAAAGTGGAAGAGAAGAGAAGAGAAGAGAAGAGAAGAGAAGAGAAGAGAAGAGAAGAGAAGAGAAGAGAAGAGAAGAGAAGAGAAGAGAAGAGAAGAGAAGAGAAGAGTGGAATAGAACAGAATAGAGCAGAACAGAGCAGAGCAGAATAAAACAGAACAGTAGAATACAATAGAATAGAGTAGAATTGAGTACAGTAGTAGAATAGAATAGAATAGAATAGAATAGAATAGAATAGAATAGAATAGAATAGAATAGAATAGGCTTGTCATTACACAGGTTGTGCATTTCAACATTTCATTCTGCTGTCATTACATATGAACTCCAAAAGGTATACAATAATGGACTGCAACATCTAATCCAGGGTTTTCGATTATCAGATTTTCTGAAGTGCATTTAAACGCCTCAGATCTGATTATTACAACTATCTGATTACTAACAGTTATCATTTTTTTATGGTGATGTAAACGGTCTCACTGTTTCTCCAATTAAGACAGGAAGGGATTTCAATATTTCACCCTCTACGGTGCAGAACAGAATGAACAGATTCCTGTAGTGTGGATTTTCTGTGAGTTAGAGCCCGAAGTTTACGAAGAACATCCATTATTTTATGTATATGTAAGTGACAGAACCACGAGGACTCGGGAAAACTATGACAAACCTTTGTCAAACACTAAAATATAGAGTTACATCAACAAATGTCTGAGCAAACACGACGCTATAATTGTTTCCATGGCATAAAATAAAATGGACCAGAACACATTAAATATCTACTCTTCAGTCTTTCTGCCATGAAATACAAGTCAAAGTCAAAAATCACCTTCAGGGCAAAAAACAATTTCAGAGGGAGCTACTGGTATTCAGCCAACCAAAGGTGCTCATGGAGAGGGTATGAACCATTAAAAAAAGACAAAAATCCAGGCGCTCACTTGGAGTTTAAAACACACGTGTGTCGACATGTGCCTTCTTCAGGGTGTTGATAAAGACAGAGGAAGACACTATTTTATACTCTCAGACTGCAGGTGTGGCAACCAGTGAGGCAAAAAAAGTGTAAAAAGTTGCCTCTACTAATCTACAGGCCCTCATGAAATGCAGGCTTTTTAACATTTTCTAACCAAGTGAGTGCCTGGATTTTTGTCTTTTTTCCAAAATCATCGTTTTCTGCGTTCATGCTTATTTTTCATAGCATCCCCACATCTTCTGATTCAGATTGTTTGATCCTTGAACACAGGGTGCGATTTGTCAAAAAACCAGAAGGGGGGATGTGTTTTTTGTTTTTGTCGGGGGGGCAGCAGACATATTGAGGTTTTGCACATACGTCACATGATCACGTGGTTTTCTGTTTATGACGCCATATTGTTAGGCAAGCTTTCCTTGGATCATACAACGTGTTAAACGATGGACCTGCTAAACTCCTGTGTGTCGTTTATAACTTAGCTTTCACCAGTTATAATTTAGGCAGAAAGACCGCTGGGTTCCATTGGTGGCAGCGGTGGTTCTGTTCTCCCGACCGCTGTTTATAGTTATTACCGCGGTTAGCGTAGCTTCTCAGTATAGTTAGCCTGCGTGTCTGTTGCGCTTAGCGGCGTGGAAAAAAAGAATTGTCATCATGTGGTATGGTGATGAAGACCCCTTTAAACCTACCAGCAGGGCTTCCCCTAACCTATCACCCTATAGAGACAGAGTGACTGTGGATCTACCTGCTCCCTTTGAGTTTCCTCAGCTGGGTGAAGCAGCTGGAAGTGGCAGTCGGAGCTACGGCGGGCGACACCGGTCTGTGACAGTCTGCTTTTCTACAATGGGACAGCCTTCCCGATGCGGTCAAGTCAAATTATGCGGCCGTGAAAGAGAAGATGGGATGGGCTTTTGGACAGAGACAGTTAATGGACCGTTTTAGAGCTAACATATCGGTTTGTTCACGAGTTTCGGGGGAGAGCCTGGAGGTGTACGCAGCTGATGTGGGCCGGCTTTTAGCTAGTACTGGTGTTTTCACCTCCGAGTTGCGCGCACATCACTGTTGTTAGTAAACACTGAAACTCGTCTATGGTGCCTTTATCACAAGGAGACATACTCGCAAACACGCAAGCACGAGTCCAAAGAAAAACACGATATAAAGCAACAGTTCTGCCTTTCTGGATCCAGATAGCGTGCCTACCAATATGGCGGTGTAAACAACAATCACATGACCAGGGACGTCAGCTGCAAGTCCTCAATCCACTGGACACAACAAATGCTGGGCCCCATGAATTTGTCACGTTCACCCCCCCTTTACAACACCCAAGTGCATGGGGACGTTCACAAATTCTGAGACTGCTGACAGTTCGGTTCAGGTGAGCGCAAGTATTGTAGGATGTAGCTGTAAGAAACTGTCACAACCTTTCTGTTACCCCCCCCCCCCCCCCAACAAATCACACCCTGCTTGTACAGTGGTGTTGATCCATGTGATGATCTACCTGGAGGTATTGGAGTTGCTGAGCGTTTGCGTGCTGCTGTTGAACCGCTTGTTGCTGTTGTTGATGGTGGTGGTGTTGTTGCTGTTGCAGCTGCTGTAGTCGCAGGTCTCCGGGCTGGAGCTGCTGCAGGACTCGGTGCTGTTGGCTGTTGGGCTGGGGCTGCAGGGTGGGCTGCCCAGAACCAGGGGTGGGGGCTGAGAGGACAGAAAGGAGACAGGGATGCACTGGCATTTAGTATTAAAACTGAAAAAATAAAGAGTGTGAGCCAAAACCAGACTCAAATATCAAACAAAGAAGTAAAACAGAATATAATGACACCACTAGGCTTATATATACAGATGAAAGTCCAAACAATACAGAAAGTGTGTGACCAATGACTGAATTAAACACAACGGAAAATCACTTCAAAAACATTTTTTTTTTTTTTTTAGATGTTTGCACCGGGGCTGCAAAGTTAGCAATAAGTTAGCGATAATTGGTTCCTAATTTCAATATAAATTGTGGGGTTGGAGAAGATGGAACTGAGTCGACTAACGTTACTTTCTTTCCAGTGTGGACATTTAACAGATACATTTAGACATAATATCAACCAACAAATTTGTGACAACATGACTTAAGACCTACCATATCAGCTTTAGTACCTTTTAACCCCTTTAGCCCTATTGGCCCACCCGCGGGCCGAAAAAATTATATTAATATTCATCTACTATAAAAAATATAATAAATCAGGACAATGGATGTTTTTTTCAACTTTTGCTCAAAGTTTAGACCCTAATGTTAACAAAAGTACATCAAAAGTGTATTTTAGTGCAAACTTTGATGTTCAAACATGATTTTTAATCTTTGTGGGGTGAAATATACGCTATTAAAAATCTCCGACACGAACAATTAATTTATGCATATCATCGTCAATCCAGCCAAAAAAAAACCAGGCGAGGATAAAAAAATTCTTATTTCTCTTTTAGTTTGTTACAGTTTACTCAGGCATAGTAATAGATACAATATTATAGACAATGGGAATAGATTCTGTGAGGTCTCTAAATGCCCACAGACACCAAGAACATCCATATGAACCTTATTATTGCAAAGTAATTCTTCATTTACTTTAGGTATGTCTGTTTAGGCGTTTTTCCCCTGAAAATATGGTCAGGGTTAAACAGGTTAAATTGTTTTTTTGAGGTATTAAATGCAGATTTAGAAATTCAAGAACCCGCGGGAACCCTGAATAAAGCAGTAACACTTATATAGCAGCTTCCTATCCATCCTACCAGTGCGATATTCCAAAAAAGGTAGGTGCAAATTTGCTTTTTAACAAATTTGTCAATTTGATTCAAAATGGTAACATAACAGACACCTCAAACAAATTAAATGCTAACATACACAAACACGACTCTTCCACTCTGTCTATATTTCACCAGTTTTTACGTAATTTCCAACCCATTTTGGATCATTACATCTTTTATGTTATTTTCATTTTGGTTTTTTGTGTCTTATTTTTGTCTATTCCATAATTTTACATCGATATGTGTTTTATCTGCTTCACACAACTTCAGTGAGGTTTATAAATTCTTCCAGAGGACACTCGTTTGTCTCAATTAGGAAAATTAATTTGCATTTGATACTCTTGTGTGCATTTTATTCTGACAATTAGCACATGAATATAACCAACTCAGTTTAGATCTCATGTGCAAGTCCTATTTTAACTGACTATATATACTCTTTGCATATTTTACCTATGTATGTCCTATGTAGTAAAAGGTACAGGATGAGTATAAACCATTTTCCGCATCCGTCTTGTCCGTTAACAGCATGTCTCACATCTCTTGACCATATTTTAATAGTGACGTCCAATTAACAGCTGCATCACACTGACCTTTCTGTCCATTACTGACGGCTGCTGAAGGCACAGTCATCTTGACGGGGGTGACGGTGTTTGCGAGGGGGAGGACGTTGCTGTTCGCCGCCTTCGGCCTCTGTCTGGGAGCTATCGAAGTCTCCGTCGGACCCACAGAATCCGTTATCCTGGAGAGAAGACGTCCGGTAAAAACCACGGGTCTAAGGCTGCAACGTTCTCTCATATTTCTCTTAAATTTCTTCATTAAGAGTAAAAATACAGAGGAATCAACTCCTGATGCACCAAACATTCTCCAGATCTGCTCTGACCCCGGTGTGATGAATGTTTAATCTCACTTGATTTGTAAAAGGAACAGGTGTAGCTGACTGTTTGCAATTAGCATATGTGACCACGCCCACTAAACAGCAAAAAAGGGCAGGAGTTGTGTCATGTGCAAACAGCTTTTTCACAGATGCCACCAAAAAAAAAGGGGCAGTAAGAAGAACTTTAGCAGCAGAGAAATCTAAATACATTTAACTCAAATCAAACAAAGAACATATATGATCTTTGAGTGTCAGTGCTGAAATTACAGGAACAGAAAAACACACAGCAGTGGAAACACGTGTGATGCTGTGAATATGGATGTCCCGATGGAAAGGGCAAAAATTATAACGTTATTAAGAGTCAAAGGTGTCACAGTTGTTTTAGTTCACGTTCCACATTCAGCCCAATTGTGATCTCCAGTAAAATAATAGCATAATAACATATAAATAATGACTCCAAATTTAAATCAAAATTTCATTGTAAAAAGTCCATATTGGATCGGTATCGGCACAACTAATCCCAAAAAAGAAAAAAAAAATCAGATCGGAAGCAAAAAAAAAAATCCAGATCGGGACATCACCAGCTGTGAACATGACGACCAGTTCCAGAGATCAAACATAAATATAACATGACAGCTGCTCTATACTTTTGCAAGTAAAAGTATTAAAAAAAGGGGGATCCAGTGAGTCCTGTCAAATTCTCTTGGAGGTTAAACTACGGTACCCCATCTTACAGTGCAAAAGTATATTCATTTATTGCGACTGTAGGTCATAGATAAACAGACCGACATGTATGGATGGCATCTTTAGCATGGTCTGAATGAAGACTGTTTGACGAATATAAACATCATTAAAAAAAAAAAAAGAAAGATAAACTTTCACTGCAAGATGGAAAGACTGTTTTTTTTCCTTTCCAGGAAAATATGACAGGACCTGCTAGATCTCCCAACTTTATTTATCTATGGTCTATGACGACAAAAACAGATCTAAGGGATAATGTGTTAAAGTGAAAAATATGTATTTATTTAAGACACACTTTGATTTAATTATAATTTTTTTTTTTTTTTGATACAAAGGCTGTGGTTACATAGAAAAATAAGATATTTGTCAACCACAAATTTAATAATCAATTACTGAACTTCCTCTTAAACATTTACAATGTGGATTATATAGTATTATGTGTTTCCTCCTGGGCTGTGATGTTTTTCTCTTATCTTGGTAAAATGCACTCAACCACTTGTAAAATTTTCTCTTATTTGGAGTAAGGGCAAAAATAAGAAAACACTGATCAACCCCACAAATATATGGGAATTAACAAAATTAAAGAATAAGCAGGATATGAACAAAAATAAGAAAATATTTGTTCATATATGGCCCAAATTTTACACTATCTTTACCAATACTATAGTTTACATAAATGATTTAAAATAACATGTTGTGAAATGATAATAAATGTGTAGCTATACTTTATTATCACCCGAGGAAATACGTTTCTCCACAGCTCTAATACTCAACACATTTGAAAAAAGTAAAATGCTGGTGCTTGTTAAAGAGCTTTTAATAGTATTCCCAAAAAACTGTGACTGTGGTGCATTAACTCTCTATTACACATCTGACAGTGCAGTGTCTTAGTCTATAAATGATATGTAATTTTAAACACACAGTACCTTGCTTTCGTCATACTTTTCTTAGCAGCGACCGCACTGGCTGTTAGAGGCTCTGGTAGCGACGTAGGGATGGGAGAGTTCTGGAAAAAGTAAGAAGTCAAACATGAATACACATATATATATATATATTAGAGATAAATGGAAAAAAAGAACTGTCGGTAGGATTAAGTGATGATACATGGTGTGAAATATGTGAAACTCAAGTGACTACATCTAGTTCCAGAAAATGGAAAATCATAATGAGATTTTTTATAAAACCAAAGATTAAAAAGGGTTCACTATCATTACCTCAGCCCTGTTGGAGGTTGTGCGATGAGCAGGATGTGGGTGATGCGCATGTTTTTTGGCAGTGCACAAAATTATCCCAATATTGGAATAACATCAGTGAAGAATTTGGAAAAATATTGGGAAATGAACTGCCAAAGACATGTTCTGTGTTGTATTTGGGTCATTTAACAGGAAAAGACAGACCAAGTAAGGATAAATATTTGATTAAAATGTTCTTGGTAGCTTCTAAAAAAAGCCATCACACAAAAACGGTGCAAAGAGGACCCCCCCCCCCCCCCCCCCCCGTAAATAACTAGAGAGATATTAGTTGCTTTTCCATTGACCTTCTAATTGCGCAAGTACAACTCGCGCATAAAAATTTACCTAATGGAAAAATGACAATTTCTCCAAAAGTCAAATTTTTCGATTAAAAGTTTTTGCGCTGGCAAGAGGTGGTTTTTCGTGCATAGCGCAAATGGTATATCACACTAAACTGCAATGGAAAGACCTTTTTTCGCAACTAGCGTCAGGTGAATTAAAAAACTTGGATGTTGACGTACTTTTCAACAAGCGAAGAAGAAGAAGAAACATGTCGCGGTAAGTGTGGGCACACCAGGAAACTGAATCGTTTTTTGTTTTTTTTTTAAATTTAGTACAAGATAGAGGAGTAATATATGATAGTAATGAATATATCTGTAAATCAACACCATATATACGTTTGTCACCATGTTTATGGAACGACTTCTCGTGTCATCTCGTGATAATACAGGGTGGGGAAGCAAAATTTACAATGAACATTTAGTTGTTTTTTCTCAGCAGGCACTACGTCAGTTGTTTTGAAACCAAACATATACTGATGTCATAATCATACCTAACACTATTATCCATACCTTTTCAGAAACTTTTGCCCATATGAGTAATCAGGAAAGCAAACGTCAAAGAGTGTGTGATTTGCTGAATGCACTCGTCACACCAAAGGAGATTTCCAAAATAGTTGGAGTGTCCATAAAGACTGTTTATAATGGAAAGAAGAGAATGACTATGAGCAAAACTATTATGAGAAAGTCTGGAAGATACTATTAAAGAAGAATGGGAGAAGCTGTCACCCCAATATTTGAGGAACACTTGCACAAGTTTCAGGAAGCGTGTGAAGGCAGTTATTGAGAAAGAAGGAGGACACAGAATAAAAACATTTTCTATTATGTAAATTTTCTTGTGGCAAATCAATTCTAATGACTTTCAAAAAACTAATTTGTCATACACTGTCTTTCAATCCCTGCCTCAAAATATTGTAAATTTTGCTTCCCCACCCTGTAAATAAACAAAAATCATTGCATTTGTGATTTAATGGAAAAACCAACATTATGCACTTCTGGTAAAGTTTTGCGCTGATGTCCAATGGAAAAGCGACTAATGTGGAAGGAATTCACAACATGGAGAGACTTACTAATATCATAAGACTACAGCAAGTAACATGTGAAGATCGATGGAAAAAGTGGACAATATACAGGTCGACAACTGACACTATGTCCTGAATGTTTGTGTTATAAAATTTCAAAATTGAAACAATAAAATATAAGTTTAAAAAAAACAAAACATGAATACATACACACGAATACAAATGACAGTAAACATTTGGTTCTAGTGACTTACAAAGAGATTTGGCACTGGACAGTCTTTTCCAGCTAACTTGAAGGCAAAATAGGACACTTGGTAAACGTCTGGTCTCTTCTCCTGGTCTGGTTCGAGCATATATCCTTAAAAAAAAAAAAAAAAAAAAAAAAAACAGTGTTAGAGTGTGTGCATCTCATGTGTTTGGCCACTTGGTGGAGCTGTTGGCCAGTTTATAGGAAATGAGGCTGTGGTACAGGATGCATTTAGGGAAGCGACTACTTCTAAAGCAAACAAGGCTGCAATGACTAACAGTCCTCAGGCAGTTCAACTGGGTCAAAGTTTGTGTAAATGTACGACAGAACTAAAAGACAGTTACAGATTGTTGGATACAGGCAGGAAACAGTGTTAAATTAATATCAATGTAAACTCCTACATGACTTTATGCTTAATGACAGAAAATATGAGGCACCAGACATGTAAATGTGGTTACAAAGTCAGCTGGAATGGTCTTTTTCAACAAATATCTCATTCTTATTCCAGCGTTGAAGGTAAATTAAGGTCAGAGGTGTGGTTTATACATCACGTAGCATTATGCTTTAATAGTCCGCTATAACTCCGTCTTATTTTTATTCTATTTTATTTTTTATTGCGTGCTTCTTACCTACTCTATGTTCTATGTACGCACCAAACCACTGAAGCAAAATTCCTAGTGATGTGAACCCTGTTTACTTACACAACAGTCAACATTATTCTGATTCTGATTAAAGTGAGTTAATTTAACATACACTACAAACAAAAAGTTAAGGATATTTTGAAATTTTGGGCTATTTTTTTTTGTTGTTGTTGGGATTCTTGCACAGCGCTTTTTACTTTGTTGTGTGTGAATTGAAAAACATTTTTTTAAAGACCTGACAGTTATATTTACAAATGGCAAAACTGACAAAAAAAATGACGGAAAAAAAAAGAAGTATCCTTAACTTTTTGTTTGTAGTGTATATTTGACCTACAGGCAAAAGTGCATGAACAAAGAAAAACCAATGGATTGTATTTGGTCCAGTGGACGGTTTGAAGCTTTGTAAAAATCTGCGCTATAGATTTCACATTTCTCACACTGACAAAAAGTCTAAATTAGATTAAATGTTTGTAGTAATTTTTACCTCATAAAGTTACATTTAAAAGACCATTTAAGAAACAGGCTTAACACTTAATACACAAAATATAAAGCCCAATCCCAATTCCCCCTTTGGCCCCTCCCCCTTTTCCCTACTCCTGGTAACAAGCATAACGGGGTAGGGGTTGAAAGATTCTTCTATGAAATCAAACAACCCTTTGAGATCCGTTACGTCAGCAGGCATCGATGCCGCTATTAACAGATGCGACAACTTTGTTTGCGAAAGTATTCCCCATGCCGTTAGTAGCTGTAACTGTCTCTGTTCCGTGGGCTTTGGTCATCTTTTTGCGGCTATCAACTACAAACTACAGAAATGCGATCTGTAACACACTGAAACGGCATTAAACGGTCGATCAAATGATTAAGTTGTTTACAAAGAAAACACGTACATTTGTGTTTCTTTCATCACACTGCTGCACTTTTTTTTTGCTGTGTTTACCTCCATCTTGCCAATGATTTGAACAGAACTATGGGGGATTTCTCCTACTCCTACATTTGTAGTGTGGTCCCGAATAATCTCCCCTTCAACTCATCGAGAATCGGGACACCCCTACCCCTTCACGTGAACGCGCAAAATCGAGGGACAGGGGTTAGGGCAGTGTTTTTCAACCTTGGGGTCAGGACCCCATGTGGGTCGCCTGAAATTTCTAGTAATTGATAAAAATTAAAAATAAATAAATAAATAAATAAAAAATTTGCTAATAAAAAATATATGGTGAGTTGAGAGAGACAATCACAATAAATAAAAGACATGACAAACTGTGAGTCTGAAACTGAAGCACTGTGGTTCTGTTTATGTTTCAAATGTTCATTGTGGTCAGTTTCAGATGCTGCAGCTCTTTCATAATTCATAGTTTCAGTTCTTGTTTGTTCAGTATTAATTGTCAGCCTTATAAATCCAAGCTGGACTGTACATATCCTGACCAAGGAAAATAAAATTCCACCTTTGTGCAGTAATCTACACCTGGCTTTTCTGCCTCCGTCCAGAATAATATACATTATATAGACTAAATGTGTCTAAAAGTAATGCTTATTTGTAACACAGTATAGCAAACTATTACATGATCAAAAACAAATTAATTTCAGCAAATAACAAGTCTCCGTTTTGAATGTCTAGGGTCGCCAGAAATTTGTCATGTTAAAATGGGGTCACGAGACAAAAAAGGTTGAAAAGCACTGGGTTAGGGGGAGGGGCCAAAGGGTGAATTGGGATTAGGCCTAAAACATAGTGGGACTTCTTATGGACCTAGAGACACCTGGACAAACTAAAATAGCACTATAAACTCAACACTGCATTTTGTTTAGTAACTCCACTCTTGAGACTGATTCTACAGGGTCAGGTCTCATCATGCAGCAGAGTACGTGTCTACTGAAGTGATAAACAAAACAAAACAACACACTGAGGATTCCAGTGTGTTCATAGGTTGAGTGTATTGTGTAAAAGACGTATCTCTATCTGCAGAACGACGACAACATCTACTCACTGATTAAACGGTGCAACTTGACGGAGAATTTGGAGTTATCGGGAACGATAAAGGTTCCATCACATATGGCGACTTGACTCTCCCCAAATGGAAGCGCGAAGAAACACAGCTTGTACAACAAGCATCCAAGTGCCTGCGGAGAAGAGAAAAAAAAAAAAAGAAAGAAACAGTTTGATTAAATCACCTGCATTCACAAATCTTATCAAAAATGTGGCGATAGGAGTTTAATTTCAATTGTGGAAAAAGTAAATATTTCATCAAATCAAAAAGGAGGAAGGATCAAGATCATGTTTAATAGAAAATACTGGATATAACAGAAAAAGCAATAAATGTAAAATGAAGGCAGTAGATTAGTATAAATGGTCAAGAGTTTTTGGTCATGATTTTTTTTTTTAAATTAAAAAATAAATAAATAAATAAAAATAGATTTAAAAAAATTAATTAAAAAAGTAAAATAAATAAATAAAAATAAATTAAAAAAAAAAAAAGGTCATGATTTTAAGCGCACAAGTAGCTGCAGTTTTTGTGTTATTTACAAGAAATGACCACATTTGAGGTTTTTTGTGTTACTTTTTGATTTTGATTTGATTTTAGTGATTTATTCTGAACATGCAATGAAACTTAACATATATGTGAACAAGCAAAAACATCAATAATAAAACAAAAATCAATAATCAAAACAATGTTAGACAGAAGAACAGCACAATAGTTTCATTTACATGCCCAAAAAGTGGTGAGAAGAAGTGCAACTTATTTAATCCCACCCCCTCTCCATAAAATATTAATAATATATATTCATCTCCCTCTTCCTTTTACATTACTCTTCTATATTTATATACACACACACTCATACATCCAGATATACGTACATTTATACTTACACAGACAACATACAAGTATACATACACGCATACAAATACACATATAATCTTTTACCTATGCGTTTCTTAATTGTGCTAGCAAAATATAAATAAATAACTCAAAGAAAGAAATATATACATAAACAACAGTGAACATATGGTGACAATTAAAAACCCTCATCCTGTATCTTGTGAAAAACATTCTGTTCTAAGTGTTTTGAATTGAGTGACTTTGAGTGTTTCCGGGTATTATGAGGACAACCTTGATGCACAGCAGCTAAAAAATGTAGGAGAGAAGAATGAATGACACCAAATATGATTTACAAAACCATTATTTATACAAGATCCCACTTTAATTCTCTGAAAGTGATGCCGACTCTGCCTGAAATTCATTAGTTTTATTTATTTATTTATTTTTTTAAGTTATTTCTCAACGGCTAGGTTTCGTGTCAGTTTTTGCATAACAATAGCCTCCGATACACGATACTCCAAACAAAAAGAGGTTCTAACTTCAGTTATTTTTGACCCTTGAGGTAAACGGAGCTGCTTAAACACACCTGAAGTTCCTTATGCCAGTGGATAAAGTCTGCCCAAACAAATGCACATGCAAAAGTGCTTCGCTCCCAAATAATACATGTGGCTGAAGCTATATTTGGCGTCTGCGTCTTTTTTAGCCGATGGTGCAGTTTTAAGATGAAAGAGACTACGGGATTTGGGGAGTGTTTTCCTTTAAGACAGATACTCTCCTACTAAACTCACTAATCCAGTCTGATACTTTAGTCCTAATGGGAGTCGGACCACAAACCCGTCGACGGCGTCCAAAAAAAAAAAAAAACGGCAGAATTTCATACACGTGGTTAAACATAGAACAGGAAGTGACAACGCAGGGGGTAGCTGACAGGAAGCCCAGCTGTAATTGTCTGAGACCTATTTAAAGATGAAGTCGGTCTGTGCGGTTCCGACACCTCTCGGTAAAAACATATAAAAGTTAATGTGTGGAAGCTTCGGTGGGTAAAAAAAAGATGAATTCTGGGAAACTCAGAATGGTGTCAAGACTTCATGTCCGATAGGGAAGATGCCTTATGTTGTAATGTACAGCTTCTCCGTGCGCCGAGCTGCAATATGAAACACAGCTGGCAGGAGTCGGCTGCAGGAAAACTCATCATTATCTCCAAACTGCACAGACACACACAGAGGATCTGAAATGAAATGAGCTAAGTTATGGACTGAAGTAGCTTTTTTTTTTGTTTGTTGGTGGAGAAAAATGTAATCGCAAATGACTTACTTGTCCTGCAGATTTAGTTCTCATGTTGTTAAATCCACTACAGATCCACATACCGGCTTAAATGTAAGATTAATGCTTCTTGTGTGTGCTGTAAAACCTTCAGGTGCTTGACTAGAACAAGGTACAGGAGGGAGAATCTATACAGCTGCCAAGGACATACTGTACATGAATTGATTTTTGGGAAGTTAAAGCGCAGACAATAGTGGAGGAGTCTTATGTGGATCTGGTTTTCCCTTTGGTTTTTGTGAGGCTTAAATACTGTGGTTGTGGTGGGGGGGTTGGGGGTCACATGGTCATGGGATCTGGAGGTTCCAGCGCCTCCCAAAGAAAACTGGATGTTGTATTTTAGATGCACTGTTGGAGGTCGGGGTGTCCTCCTGCAGGAAAACTTCACATTTTAAGCGACTATTAATCCCATACTGATACAAACAATTGGAGAAAAAAAAAAACTAGAGGAGATAAATAAACAAAACACAAAAACATAAGAAGAACTTAAATTCTTCAGTTTACGAGATGGATTAGACTTGATCATCGCAATCATCTTGGATCAACTGTTATTAGTAGCCATGGTAGCAACGATCTGAACCGAAAACACAAAAGTGTTGATCATGCAGCTGTTCAATAGAGCTTCGAGTAAATCCAAATGTCATTATATGAAAAACAGAGAAAACTGAAGAAAAAGTATCTTTTTCTGTAAAACCTATCATTAACTGAACATAAACCCAGCGTGTCCATCCACTGTCATCGATCCAACCCCATAGGTTTTACTGGTGAATCAATGTTGTAGAAGATGACGGTGTTTCCACGGTAACTACGGAGCCTCCGAACGTCTAAGTGGGTCATATCTGATGACCATGAAAAGATGACAAACTGCATTAAACACCAATTATTTACATGTATTTATAGGATTAGTGGATCAACAGTTACTTAACATTTGATATCAGTAAATCATTTTGGTCGCTGGTGGATGTTTGGGTCTTTAACGGTTAACAGACATAAGAATGAAATCATATATTAATTTACCTCAGTTATTTTGATAATTAATCCCACTCAGATGTGCTCAAGTCAAGACAATTCAAAATCTAAAGATCTTTACTTAACTCTCAAACAGAGCTGGAACGTATCATCTGATGATGATGTAATAGATTATGCTCTATTTTTTTTTTCATTTATTTTTATTTATTCACATATATTAAAAGAACCAAGTATAAAAACATTACATTTTGCATTTACACTATGAAGTGGGACACCCTGGGAAACTGAAGAGCTTTTTGAAAGGGGCCCAGGCACAAAAAAATTAATTAATAAATGAATATTAATAAAAATAATAATAATAATAATAATAACTAGAAGCACTCGGAGAGCGCAGACCTCCGCCAAGGCTGATCAGTGACCCGTCCCGTGGGCCCCACCACCCCCGATCACCACCAAAATTTAATAATTTCTTCCTTATCCCATTTCCAACAAACCCTGAAAATTTCATCCAAATCTGTCCATAACTTTTTGAGTTATGTTGCACACTAACGGACAGACAAACAAACAAACAAACCCTGGCAAAAACATAACCTCCTTGGCGGAGGTAATAATAATAATAATACCCCTCAAAAACCACACTCTTGAGACTTAGCATTTGGACACTATCTGTTTTTCCACATGGTATGGATGCAGGTAAAGATCCATGAAGGCAACACGGGCAAACATGGAGGACAGTGAATGCGACACAGAACAGGGGATATTCAGAACAGGAGGGGGATAATGAGGAGGAGCTTGTACCTAAAAGTGGGACTACCTCTGTCACTTGGACAAATTATGTCCAGTCCCTACAACAGACTCAAACACCACTAACCCAGTTTAGAAACTACACCAGAACCATGTCAAACAGAGAAGAAACAAAGAGGTAGAAGTAAAGAAGTAGAGTCAAGAGGGAACGACAAAAACTCCAGGCACTTTTACCTACAGACATCATATGGTAAAGGATCACAGTTAAACATTATTATTATTTTATCACCAAAAGAGAGTTGTCTCTTACTTTCACTGTACATATGTATAATGACAATAAAGGCATTCTATTCTAAATGAACTGAATATTAGAGCAAAATAAAATTCAACTTAAGTATCTTATAAGTGCTCCTCATTTGTAGAGTACATATGGTATATAGGTGTTTCTATGAAACTGGGTTGATATTGGTATCGGGCACTTTTCCAGCTTTTTAGACCCAATACTAGAAGAGAAATTTAGACATATTTCTCCTCATTATGTACCTAATCATGACCTTAGATAAATGCAAAAAAATTATACTCTTACTCTGAGACATCCCAAAATTAATGATTTTTTTAAAAAAAAATTAGGCCAAAAATAGGACCTAAATTAGGACATGAAAACTACCTAAGTGTCAGTGCATTTTATCTTGAAAACATGTCTGTGAATGGTCTTATATAGACTATAAATAAAGACACTGTGTTAAATGAGTCGATTCTAGTGTTTTTTCTAATCCACACATGTGGGTTTTTCATCAATCTCTGTCTCATTCCAGGTTATTGTGTGTAACCCATCGTGTCCACTGGTGTTGCATACACAAATAAATTGTGAGTGATTTTGCAGCAGCGGTCATTTTTGTGAAACACTCTGCCTTGGATAATTAGTTCAATTCCCAAAATGTACCTGTGAGAGAATAAGAAGATTTTTGAAAAAGTAGTAGCATGTAATTTTCATGTTCTTTTTACCGTGTTACACGTGGATTTCTGTAGAGAAATAATATCAAAATGTGTTGTATCTGAAGAATATTCTCTCTTTTATCTCAGTAAATATTTATTTTTAAAATAGTCTCAAAGTGCTTCCAAACTTGCTTCATAACATTCATCTACATCTGCTTTGAATTTTTAGTCTCCGCGTCCTGTTTTTCGGACCCTTTTCATAGGAGCACCCATGTAAAATATTCAAAGTATTTAGAGAAAAAGTACTGTCATACATTGAATGTTGAAAGATATGACTGAAAATCACATCCTGTATTTAAATAAAACCTGTTCTGTGTCACAGTCACTTCAGTGTTTGTTTGTGCTGCCTTCATGCAAATATACTTTGAGGAAGAACACAAAGTAAAAACACCAAACTATGATACAAACAACTGAAGCTGCATGATATGGTGGAAGGGGGAAAAAAAATCATACCGTGATAACTGATTCCAGTTAATTTTGCACCGAATGTCTCTGCTTGGTATTATTTACTCAAAAACATCAGACAAATTTTGTGTTTCTTTTTCCCCATTTCTGCCATTAGATAACCGGTAATCTACACCATTTAACTGCAGCCTTTTGTGATTAAAATTTGCACAGACTGATACTGTACCTGATTTAACCTGTTCCTTCCAACCTAATTTGTATTCATTTTCTCCACTTTACCAAGTTCCAAAGCTAGTAACAAAAGACGCACAAGGCTCAAACTAATCAATGGCACCTCATTTAAAGGTAAAAACCTCTAGTTTCAGAACATTTTCTTTTTTTTTTTATTGTGGATAAAATACAACCTGAACACCATGCACTTGTCCCATTAGCTTTGATCACTATCTAGGACATTCTTTCACTAATTATGTTTTGTTTCTGAATACTGTAAAATAAACTTAATAGCTCAGTTGTGGAAAATCTAAGCTTTTTAACAAGGAACAGCATTTATGTTGACAACCAATTTATTGTAGAAAAGTATTTAATACAAAATGCTGACTGGATCACTGACGATCCGTGCTACTTCTCCATATTTAACTTTTTTTGAGCGATTGATCACCATTTATTATAACATTGTCCTTTGTTTTTTTTGTTTTTTTTCAGTGAAAATCATGTATTTCCTTATATTTAATTCACTGATCATTTAGATGTTCATACAAGATTAAAGATTCAGATTAAAGTTGAGGGTTATTATATCAGAAACAGAGAAAACTGAAGAAAAAGTGACTTTTTCAGCAAATCTCTCATTAACTGAGCATAAACCTAGTGTGTCCATTCACTGTCATTGATCCAACTCCATGGGTTTTGCTGGCGAATCAATGTTGTAGAAGATGACAGTGTTTCCGCGGTAACTACGGAGCCTCTGAACGTCCAAATGGGTCATATCTGATGACCATGAAAAGATGATAAACTGTATTTTACACCAATTATTTACATGTATGGATAGGATTAGTGGTTAAGACGTTATTAAACCTTTTAGATCAGTAAATGCTTTAGGTTTCCAGTGGTTGTTTGGGTCTTTATGGGTTAAACAACAGACGTTTTTCTAGCTTGATATGATATATCAGGGTTTCTGCAGGTATCAGCAAATATAATTTAATGCCCTATTTAATGCCACTTTAAACAAACTTAATGCCCATGTCCAACTGCAGATACAGTTTTAAAAATAGTTTTATGCTGGTTTACCGTTGACAGGCTTTAACCAGGTTCTGAATAGTTCCTCCTCCCATCACTTCAGCTGAAACTTGCATTTTCCCATTTTTCCGACATTTGTTAATATTCCCACAGCGTGAGCACACTCACAACATGTTGCATTCCAAGCATCCGGTGTTGTGACTTTGTGTATCGGTCATAAACAATAGTCAATTAACTCTTTAAGTGCCAGACAGTTAAGGGGCTAAAAAGCCTTAAAAGTGCCACAGAATTTGGCCGTTTTTCAGTATTTCGCGTCGTTTTAATAATATTTGAAGAATCCTGCAGGAAACCGCTCGGTAACATCCGACCGATTGCTGATTAGATCCAAAACGCACCGGACGCAGCCGATTCATTATTGATCGTAATTTGCATAATTCAGAACAATAATAATAATAATAATAATAATAATAATAATAATAATAATCTTTATTTATATAGCACTTTTCATACATTAAAAACTGTAACACAAAGTGCTTTACATATCAGTTTAAAAATCAGTACCGCCCCCCACCCACACCCACCCACTCATCCGCACACACACACACACACACACACACACACACACACACACACATATACATGCAAACCCACAAGCTCACACATACTTAAGAAGACTGACTGAGCACGGGTAGACCAGAACAAAAATGTACAAGTAAAAGTAAAACATCAATTTAGGAGGCGCTGTCTCAGGGAGCCATCCGCACCAGGAGGCAGCCGCCGACCCCGGCGACCAGGCACCAGCAACACAGCCCCGCATCCCAACTAGTGGGAGAGGGCCAACTGGGACCCCCACCCACCAGAAAGGAGTGGACCCCAGTGAGAGAAGGCGCCACAGCCCCCGGAGTCCACAGCCGCCCCCCGGCATGGAGGGCTCCCTCTGATGAAACACCGGAGAATAAGAAACATTAAAAAGATATAAAAATATTATTCGGTCACGTGACCTCAAATTCCCGTCTGCTTGGTCTCAAAAGGGGGACACAGAAAGAACGTCATCGAAATGTGAGAAAGAAATGGGGGTGGATGGTTTGTTTGTACACAAATATGGCGTGTTCTCCAAAGCCGATCTGATCGGCCCGTGGCACTTTACAGGTTGTTTTCGTAAAGCCGATTTAATCAGCCCATGGCACTGAAAGTGTTAAAGGGTTCCACCTGTCAATCATCACACTATACTTCCAATCAAAATTATTAAATGTTTATACAATCAAAATAAATTGTGAATCAAGTGTATTCAATATTTTTAATGCCTCTGGACATCAAATTTAATGCTTTTGAATACCATTTAGGGCCTTAATTTTCACAAAATCTATTTAATGACTTTAAATGCTTTTTATTGACCCGCAGAAACCCTGTATATACTGTAGAGCTGCAACCGAATAATCGACTCAAAGTGATAAAAAAAAACTATTCAACCACAATTCTCCTGAATCAAAGCTTTGTTTCCTTCATTTCTCTGCTGTTAAACATTGGTTCCACTGTTGTGTTTCACATGGGCGCTTATTGTGATGCACAAAGAAGCTTCAATTCAGGAAAACTACAAAAGAATATTTCCCTTCAATCAATTCGAGTCAATTATAGAATAGAATAGAATACAATATATCTTTATTGTCATTGTACATTTGTATAACAAAATTAAGAAGTGCGATCCTAAAAGGTACAATCCTTGACATAAAAAAAACACACAAATACAATCACACTCGCATAATAAATAGATTATAATCGAATCGGGAATTTTTGCATTCGCTTCAAGCACCTAATCAATTAATCGGTTGCAGCTCTAATATACTGTCATATTGCACGGCTCAGAAGCCCAAAACAAAGTAGAAAAAAAAGGAGGCGACTTTATGATGCACAGGCCTACTGTTGTGATCAGACGTGTGTGTATAGGCCACATGTTAACATTCTGGCTGTTTTAAGTGCATCAATTTGCACCGCGGCTCAACATGGCCGCTGTCCAAGCCCCTTGTTCCTGCCCGAGCGCTTCACACCTTCCGTTCAGCCAGAGCCCGTTTCGCACAAGTACACAAAGATCTTCAACCGGGTCTGTCGCTGCACAGTCATGAACGGAGGGAAAAGAGAGGAGGGTGTGTATGCGGAGTGCTGGCTTTGTTGTGAATGATGTCGCTTAATGTTTTATGAGCGAAAAATGCTTTTGGAGAGCTGCTGGAGGCAAACAGCTCAGGGCAGAGGAGGAAGAAGAGGAGGAGGAGGAAGAGAGGGAACCAGTCGGGGCAGAATGACGTCCTGGACGAGACGCTGCCAGACAAACCAGCCCTGCAGGCTCCGTTACACACACACACACACACACACACACACACATTCAACACACACAGTGAGATCTTACCCATATATCAGCCTTAGTGGTGATGGCTTTCCCTGCGTACAAGTTAATCATCTCCGGCGCCCGATATGAAAGGGTTGTGTATCTGTGAGTTACAACAACAGGAAGAAAAAGACAGCAGGTTAGTGTTTCAATGACTCAGCATCAGTTGGATCCATCATGAGTCTACTTCAGACATTTCGGAACTTCATCATAATGGTCAAAATGTAATTATAATAATAATAATAATAATAATAATAATAATAGTAGTAGTAGTTTATATCAAGCACACAGAATCATCACATAAAGAATCCTACAACATGGTCAAAAAGAAATAAATAAATACAATTTTTCTGTGCTCAAAAAGGAGTGGGAAGAAGTACAACTTATTGACTCCCACCCCCTTCTTACAAACTAATTACACTGGTCAACAAAAAATTTATTGTTTCACTTTTTGGAGCTGATTTAGGATAATTTTGGTGTGCTGAATCCAAAAATTACATTAATTTTGCTCAGTCAGGTCAGCTTTCTGAACTATGCTACATACTGGCTTTTGAACATTTTTGCTTACATTTATGGGCAGTTTCACATCATGATACAAAATTCTTTCATATTTCTTGCAATAAACGAGTTCTGAAGATTTGACTTTTGCCAATTTATGATTAATGTTTTTTTTTAATATTACAGGTGAATGAAATGGCTTCGACTAGAAGATCTTGCAAAAATAAGCCTGACATATTCTGCTATATCTGCGGTGAATACACCATTGTACCTAACAGGAATCAAGTCACAAGTTTCATAAAGTGTGCTTACCAATCTTATTTTGGTATTAATCATTGTATTTTGTGAGAAGATCAAATTTTTCAAAATCAAATTAGCAAAAAAACCTGACCTGATTGAGGAAAAACTGATGTCATTTTTGGATTTAGCGGTGCAAAATGGTCCTAATTCAGTTGAAAAAACCTAGACAACTTGCAAAAAACATTTTTTTGTAACTCAGTGTAATCAAACTAGATCCGCTTCCTTTGCTTTGTTAACACACATTTTCCTCTGTATATTTTTACAATAACACAAAACATCCATACAAACCATTCACATACACTTTTTTAGTCACCTCACACACAATCAGATTTGCATAATCAACCGTTTTTAATATAAACTATAATATTTATATGTACTTTAAATATTTACTCCAAATACAATGACCAATAAATATGATAGTATCTTCTTATCATGATAACCAATTAACTACAATAATATCTTATTTTATGTGCACTTCTATAATGTTCTATATTTTTTTATTATAGTGGATTTATACATCCTTTTAAATGCACAAATTGAAGACATTTTTAAGTTTTGCTCCAGATTATTCCACAGATGTACCCCTCTAACAGAGATACACTGGCTTTTTATGTTTTTTCCACACTTAATTTTCTTGTAGATAATAATAATAATACATCACACTTATATAGCGCTTTTTTGGACACTCAAAGACGCTTCACAAACAAACAAAACAAAAGAGTGCAATAATATAATAATAGTATAATAATTATAACTTTATTTAAATAGCATCTTTAAAAACTGATTTTACAAAGTGCTTTAACAGACAAAGCAGAAGGGCACCACAGCAGGATACAATTGAAAAAAAAAATAAATAAATAAGACGCAAGCAAAGACACTAAAACATAGAAAACACCACAGCACAATAAAAGAGATATGTACAGCAAACGCGAAAACATGACACTCCGATTAAATTTTAATGTATCGAAGTAGAGAGGGCACAAATAAAATAACACGGTGCTGTCAAATCAATGCAAAAATGAAGGAATGGAAAAATATATACATCATGTATGTCAATATAAATGAATAACCAAAACGGTCAAATTAAATCTTCAACATAAAGGCAAGTCTATAAACATGTGTTTTAAGAAGTGATTTAAAAGACGTTACTGATTCCGCAAGCCTTAAATATGGCTGTCAAATAAAATTAGTGGAGTTCATTGGGAATCTTTCCCCTTAAAATATTGGAGAACAGTTTGATAAAGTAAAATGAAATGATGTAAAAAATCTAAAAAGCATGTAAAACCTCGCCACATTACTCTTTTTCAAGGGAGACCTGGCCAAGACGACAGTGATACAGTCACAACATTACAGTTTTACTATTAAAAAAAAAAAAAAAAAAAAAAAAAAAAAAGCATTTACAACAGAAAAAAACATATACAATCAACTGAAACATTTACAGACCAACAGTCTCGATTCCAGGTTTTAACGCTCGCTTTAAAATCAGTGGAAGGAATCAGTGTTTGTAGATGTAGACGTATACAGTGGGATTAAGGTTATGGTTAGCCTATATTTAGCCTATAGTGATCATTATTTAAAAAGCATCTGAAAAGGACTCTAATTTACGAAAAAATGTAAGGCTTTATATCATTTGATTTGTATTACTATTGTTTTTACTTTAGATTACTATTTCAGTTATATGGGATTTTTAATTCTTTTTTTTTTCCTGTGTATTGTTTATTTCTGGGGGGGGGGGGGGGGGGGGGATTTATACAAGTCTTTTTTGGCCTCTATCCTCTCCTGCACAATGGTACTACTTGCATGAAAATTGTTTTGTTAATTTTTTCTCTTGCAGTTTGTGATATGCAAACAAATAAAATAAATAAAAAATAAAATATTTAAGGTTAGGCTAACCCACGTTATTAAGCACATCAGAAATTTTGTGTCTGTATTTTATTTTCATCAAAAGAAACATTAAAATGTTCACTGTTTATTGTGAATTGCTTTGGTAACCTATCACAGGAGATGAGGAAATCTGACTGATATCTTTTGTTATTTTTTTTTAGCAGGGGCAAAAAAAAAAAAAAAAAAGCCATAACCCAAAAATGGATGTGCAAAGATCCCCCAACACTTCTGGACTGGACATGTGTTGTGAAAAAAATGTATGACATTGAAAGACTGACCTTTTCATTAAGACTCACTGCTGACAAATGTAAAAAAAAAAAAAAAAAAAAAATTAAAACAAAATATTGTGAAAAATGGGATGTTTATGCTAATTAAAGAAATCCTTGAACTTGTACAATTTTACACTTGCGTATGCTTATTTTGACTTTTTTGCCTAATTTGTCCTGAACCTGTCTGTATTTTATTTGTCAAGGTTGAACCTAGATGCTCTAACTGTTGTGGTCGGTTTTTTGTTTGTTTGTTCTGTATACTGTAACATTTGTATAAAAATAAAGTCGAAAAAACACTTAAATAAAATGTTCACCATTTAGACGTAACTATAAAAGAGTAATACACCCTGCCAGAAGCAACTAATAAAATCAAAGATATATCAAATATTATAAGACAAATATATGTGGAAATGTTTTATTAAGATGTAAATGTGACTAATTAGAAACTAAAATTAGAATAAACTAAAACTAAGTTACAGGAAGTATAGGATGTACGTGTACAACTATGAATATGCAGAAACCTGTGAACTATAGGCTTCTACAGGCTGAAACAGGATTGAGTGTGACCTCTGTTTCCACTTAGTACAGCTTGAATTCTCTTGGGTGGGTCTTGAATGAATCCTGGAGTCATTCAGAGGATTAGTGCAGTAAATCCCATATTGTGTGAACAATGGAGTTCAAGATGTTAAGTGGAAGAGGAGGTCACTGTGTATACTAAGCACTAGAGACCTTTGGCACCGCAGGATTTAATCTGAATAAAGGTTTGGAGGATTTATGGAATTGAAGGCCAGTGGTTTCATTGAAAACTACACAACAAAACCCTAAAACTACACAACAAAGCCCTAAAACTACACAACAGAACACGAAAACTACACAAAAAAACACTAAAACTACACAACAAAGCCCTAAAACTACACAACAAAACACTAAAACTACACAACAAAGCCCTAAAACTACACAACAAAACACGAAAACTACACAACAAAACACTAAAACTACACAACAACCCCTAAAACTACACAACACTAAAACTACACAACAACCCCTAAAACTACACAACAAAACACTAAAACTACCAACAACCCCTAAAACTATACAACAAAATACTAAAACTACACAACAACCCCCTAAAACTACACAACAACCCCTAAAACTGTACAACAAAACACTAAAACTACACAACAACCCCCTAAAACTACACAACAAAACACTAAAACTACACAACCCCTAAAACTACACAACAAAACACTAAAACTACACAACAACCCCTAAAACTACACAACAAAACACTAAAACGACACAACAACCCCTAAAACTACACAACAAAACACTAAAACTACACAACAACCCCTAAAACTACACAACAAAACACTAAAACTACACAACAACCCCTAAAACTACACAAAACACTAAAACTACCAACAACCCCTAAAACTATACAACAAAATACTAAAACTACACAACAACCCCCTAAAACTACACAACAACCCCTAAAACTGTACAACAAAACACTAAAACTACACAACAACCCCCTAAAACTACACAACAAAACACTAAAACTACACAACAAAACACTAAAACTACCAACAACCCCTAAAACTATACAACAAAATACTAAAACTACACAACAACCCCCTAAAACTGTACAACAAAACACTAAAACTACACAACAACCCCCTAAAACTACACAACAAAACACTAAAACTACACAACCCCTAAAACTACACAACAAAACACTAAAACTACACAACAACCCCTAAAACTACACAACAAAACACTAAAACTACACAACAACCCCTAAAACTACACAACAAAACACTAAAACTACACAACAACCCCTAAAACTACACAACAAAACACTAAAACTACACAACAACCCCTAAAACTACACAACAACCCCTAAAACTACACAAAACACTAAAACTACCAACAACCCCTAAAACTATACAACAAAATACTAAAACTACACAACAACCCCTAAAACTGTACAACAAAACACTAAAACTACACAACAATCCCCTAAAACTACACAACAATCCCCTAAAACTACACAACAAAACACTAAAACTACACAACAAAACACTAAAACTACACAACAAAACACTAAAACTACACAACAAAACACTAAAACTACCAACAACCCCTAAAACTATACAACAAAATACTAAAACTACACAACAACCCCCTAAAACTACACAACAACCCCTAAAACTGTACAACAAAACACTAAAACTACACAACAACCCCCTAAAACTACACAACAAAACACTAAAACTACACAACCCCTAAAACTACACAACAAAACACTAAAACTACACAACAACCCCTAAAACTACACAACAAAACACTAAAACTACACAACAACCCCTAAAACTACACAACAAAACACTAAAACTACACAACAACCCCTAAAACTACACAACAAAACACTAAAACTACACAACAACCCCTAAAACTACACAAAACACTAAAACTACCAACAACCCCTAAAACTATACAACAAAATACTAAAACTACACAACAACCCCCTAAAACTACACAACAACCCCTAAAACTGTACAACAAAACACTAAAACTACACAACAACCCCTAAAACTGTACAACAAAACACTAAAACTACACAACAACCCCCTAAAACTACACAACAAAACACTAAAACTACACAACAAAACACTAAAACTACACAACAAAACACTAAAACTATACAACAAAACACTAAAACTACCAATAACCCCTAAAACTATAAAACAAAACACTAAAACTACACAACAACCACTAAAACTGTACAACAAAACACTAAAACTACACAACCCCCTAAAACTACACAACAAAACACTAAAACTACACAACTCCTCCCCCCAAAAAACTACACAACCCCCTAAAACTACACAACTGCTAAAACTACAAAACCCCTAAAACTACACAGCAACTGAAAAAAAACTACACAAGCCCTAAAACTACACAACCCCTAAATCTACACAACAAACCCTAAACCTACACAACCCCTTAAAACTACACAACTTCTAAAACTACACAACTTCTAAAATTACACAACCACCGCCTAAAACTACACAACCGAAAAAAACTACACAAGCCCTAAAACTACAAAATCCCTAAATCTACACAACAACCCCTAAAACTACACAACCCAAAAAAAACTACACAACAACCCAAAAAAAACTACACAACCCCCTAAAACTACAATCCAAAAATCTACACAACACAAAAAACACTACACGACAACCCAAAAAAACTACACAACCACCCCTAAAACTACACAACCCGGTAAAACTACAGAACCCCTAAAACTACACAACCCAAAAAACCCACATAAACCAAAAAACTGCGCAACCCCTAAAAGTACATAACCCAAAAAAACTACACAACCACCCCTAAAACTACACAACCCGGTAAAACTACAGAACCCCTAAAACTACACAACCCAAAAAACCCACATAAACCAAAAAACTGCGCAACCCCTAAAAGTACATAACCCAAAAAAACTACACAACAACCCCTAAAATTACACAAAAACCCCTAAAACTACACAAAAACCCCTAGAACTACACAACAACCTCTAAAACTACACAACACCCCCTAAAACTACACAAAAACCTCTAAAACTACACAACAACCTCTAAAACTACACAACAACCCCCTAAAACTACACAACAACCCCCTAAAACTACACAACCTCTAAAACTACACAACAACCCCTAAAACTACACAAAAACCCCTAAAACTACACAACAACCTCTAAAACTACACAAAAACCCCTAAAACTACACAACCCCAAAACTACACAACAACCCCTAAAACTATACAACAACCCCTAAAACTATACAAAAACCCCTAAAACTACACAAAAACCCCTAAAACTACCCAACCCCATCAGTTTACTTAACCTCACTTATTCTGATCATAGTTCAATGAGCCGTTGCCTATGGACCGAACCGGGCTGAGATAAATCTGTAAATCTGAGTACCATGTGGCCTGTGGACGGTGTCATCTGTTTGAATGAGTCCCAGCTCACAGACCTGATGTTTCTGTGTGCAGGACCGTTTACACACGGTCATATACTGTCGATAAGCGCTGCAGATTGCTCTTTATTGCAGCTGTAAATGTGGGAAAGTTAACAGGACAGACTGAAGCGGACCGCAGGGATTTGACACTACAATAGTCACGTTATTGTGCCTCCTCCTCAACAACTTATTACATATATGATGTGAGTGTTTGTAGAAGTGTTTATATCACTTTTCCCACATGGTGTAAAGTTGAGTGGTAAAGAAAGCAGGTTGGCATACAATACAATATCTGTTTAGTAAATAGTCTGTACTCAAAAATGTCACATGAAACCAGCATTAAGTTTGTTCAACCCTTTCATGCATAGTGGTCACTACAGTGGACAGCTGTTCAAAGGTGTTGTTCTCTTGTATATTTATGGATTTTGTCGGTTTATTTCCATATCAGCCAACACAGTGGACACTTATGCATCATCCCATGCACAGTAATTCACACCATTACTGTAAATTTGCTGTTCTAGATAAACCTGATCTGCAGAAACATGTTTGAGTGTAAAAAAATTCTAATTGTTATTAGACTGTAATTAACCTTTTTTTTTTTTTTTTTTAACAAAAAGGTTTTTTTTTTTTAGCAAATTATCTCCATGTAGGTATGTTAAAATGTGAGAAAACATCAGATTAGCAGTATCAATGTTTTTATTTCATAGTTTTTATGCAGTATATCAGTAAATACATGTTTCTTTGCTTCTAAAATTAAACGCATGGTGTCCAGCTGAGTGGATATTTTTGTAACGCCATGAAAAACAGGTTCATAAAAAAATTCAATCACATTGTTTGTTTGTTTTTTCATGTCTAAAGAGGAATTAAAAACACCAAGGAAAAAAAAATCTTGATTAAGCTTCTCATTATTAATGCATGAAAGGGTTAATAGCTGAATTAACCGTTAAAGCAGGTTAAAAACACATTAACTAATAACCCTAATATCAACAACTATGGTGGAAAACAGTTTGTCACGTCTTTACCATGTTATGGAGACTTTTAACATGTATTATATGTTGTTTTACATGCTTTGTTGTGTTTTGACCCCGGCATAAACAGTTTCTTGGCCTTACCCCCTCCAAAAAAATGGAGGAGAAAGAGGGGAGGAGAGGAAGAAAAAGAAAGAGAAGGCTGTGACTATTATTGTAGTTGGGATTATGGATTTTGCTGTTTTCTTTTTGGTTTGTTTGTTTTTTCAGGGGTTTTTTGGGTTTTTTTTCCTCTCCATTTCCTTTTTTTTCCCCTTCATCTTATTTCTATACTATTATTTAAAACCCTTTACTGATTTATAATAAGAAGAAGAAGGAGAAAGAAGGGAGGAGAGGAGGGAAGGGGGAGGAGAGGAAGAAAAAGAAATAAAAGGCTGTGACTATTATTGTATTTGGGATTATTGATTTTGCTGTTTTTTTTTTGTTTGTTTTTTTCAGGGTTTTATGGGGGGGGGGGGGTTTCTCTCCATTTCCTTTTTTTTCCCCTTAAGCTTATTTCTATACTATTATTTAAAACTCTTTACTGATTTATAATAAGAAAAAGAAGGGAAAAGAGGAGGGAAGGGGGAGGAGAGGAAGAAAAAGAAATAAAAGGCTGTGACTATTATTATATTTGGGATTACTGATTTTGCTGTTTTGTTTTTTGTTTAGTTTTTTTCAGGGGTTTTTTGTTTTTTTTTTCTCTCCTTTTCCTTTTTTTCCCTTAAGCTTATTTCTATACTACTATTTAAAACCCTTTACTGATTTATAATAAGAAAAAGAAGGAAAAAGAAGGGAGGAGAGGAAGAAAAAGAAAGAAAAGGCTGTCTACTATTACTGAATTTGGGATTATTGATTTTGCCATTTTCTTTTTTGTTTAGTTTTTTTTGTTTTTTCACTCCTTTTCCTTTCTTTCTTTTTTCCCTTACGCTTCTTTCTATACTATTATTCAAAACCCTTTATTGATTTAAGATAATAAGAAAAAGGAGGAGAAAGAGGGGAGAAGAGGAAGAAAAAGAAAGAAAAGGCTGTCACTATTATTGTATTTGGGATTACTGATTTTGCTGGGGGGGGGTTTCTTTTTCTGTCCTTTATCTTTTTTTCCTTAAGTTTCTTTCTATACTATCATTAAAAAACCCTTTACTGATTTATGATAAGAAAAAGGAGGAGAAAGAGGGGAGGAGAGGAAGAAAAAGAAAGAAAAGGCTGTCACTATTATTGTATTTGGGATTACCGATTTTGCTGAGGGTTTTTTTTTTTTCTTTTTTTCTCCTCTTCTTTTCTTTTTCTTTCTTTTTTTCCCCTTAAGCTTCTTTCTATACCATTATTTAAAGCCCTTTACTGATTTCTCGCTTTTGTATACGCACATCCCTTGACAATTTTACTTATTAGACTGTCAAATTTGTTTTCGTTCCCTCTTCTGTCTCCACCTGAATATGCCCAACTCGCACAAAATCACCATAAATAATCACACTTATATACACACAAACGCACAAAAACGCGCCTGTAAATAACCCTCTGTTTGCACCCGTCTTTGTGTTGCTTAATGTCTATGTCTTATGAACATTTTTTTTGGTCTGTTTTTGTTACCCCTGTCACAATACTTAGCTAGCACTAAGTAAATAAATAAATGAAAATAAACAAATAAATACGTTTCTGTATTAGTGGAGGCTAATACAAATAAAGTAAATGTTGCTTTGATTATTTGGGCCAATCCTCTGTTGCTTGTAACCATGAACACACATACAACCTGCAGCAACACACTCCGAAAAACAGAAAGAAAGAAGAAAGTAGGGCTAATTTTTATTACTGTGAGATACTGCTATATATAATTATAATTTTTATATTATGATTTACAGTAGATTTTCTTCTTCTGTCTTGAGGGTTTACTTTGTTGACATCCTCAGTGAACAAACTATTCATCATTATAGTTTTGAGTCTCATGTTTCATAGTTTGTGAAATGCTCTGTGGTTTTTACGAAGTGTTTGACGTCATATTGTTACCGTGAAGACCAGTTTAAAACCACAAAATGGCGGCTGTTTTCATGATAAGTTCCACAACTGCAGGTGTGTTTTTGTCTTGTTGCATCATTGACACTGTTTTATCTTCAAAGTGTTTTTATAACACATTGAGTCATCCAGAAAAGCATAATACAGTCATCTTTTTTTTTTTAATACCCAAACCCATGAACATTCCCACCTTGTTGCACCATAAAAAGATAATTAACAATAATAATAAATAAATAAATAAATAAATAATAAAGATATTAGTCAGAGACTCGTATTAATAAGACTAGTGTGGAATAAGTGAGGGATCTACCTCTTTTATGTGATTCAGAACAGGTTGCCAGGTACTGAAAACTTAGTGGCACATCCTCTGATAGAATCTCTCATTTTTTCCAGTGTTTAATGATGTAAAAAAAAAAATCCAGAAACCAAGATTTAAATGCTGGAGGTTGTTTATCTTTCCATTTAAGTAGTATTAGTCTACGAACTACAAAAGTGGTGAAGGCAATCACATTTTTAGATTTTTGGTTAAAATGAAAAGAATGTGATGCAATGCCCAATATTGCAATTGTTGCCTCAGGTTCAATATGAGACCCTGTTACATCAGAGAGAAATTTAAATATAAACTGCCGAAAGTTTTTCAGTTTTGAACAAAACCAGCACATTGTGTCATGACCATGGATGCTATCTGTCTATATGTGATATTATTATTATTATTATTATTATTATTATTATTATTATTATTATTATCATTATTATATTATTATGTGCTGATGTATTGTGTGATATTGTATATGCTGATTTTGTATGTTTGGATTATATGTGCCATCTCTGTATGATTGGACTGATGCTTCACTGTTCTTTTATCTTTTTTATCTTTATTGATTTATCTTGTCTCTTATTCTTACCTCTCTTTTTTATTAATGTGTCGTAACATTTATTTATTTATTTATTTATTTAGGGTGCTTATTGTCATCAGGCCAGGGACTACAGCAGGATACTAGCCATGTCGACAAAAGCTGCCCCTTTTTACTGTTATTGATACAGTTAATTTATTAGGATTGTCTACAACACAATCAACTACTAAATGAAATGAAATGTGAGACAGTGTGGCCGGCTCAGCTTCACAACGATCCCAAGTGGGATTCAAGTCTGATTTAATTTTTGCCAACTTCACTTTAGACCATCATTGACAACATTTTAACGTTGCTTCTTTTGTCATTTGTAAAACTGGCCTTTAAACTGGACAGAAATAAGTATTTAACATTCATGTGATAATTAGCAACGTACGTAAAATTGATATTTAGGTCGACTTTGTTATGATTTAGGTTTATAGTGGTTTCTATGTCAACAGTCCAGGGCACGAGGAACCACAAACGTTTCATAAGAACCTATAAAACCTTGAACTTCCTGTTTCCTGATGAGGCAACTCTGATCAATAAAGATTAAAAAGAAGCTGCTCTCTTAAATACTTCAACCAGGGTGTTTGTTCTTTATCCAAACAAACATTCCAGACTTTTTCCATACATTTTCAAAACTGTTTTTTCCCCAGACCTTGGCTTTATGTTCTTTCATACTTGCGTTCCAATTTTTTTGGTTGTGTGTAGTATAAAAGTTCTTTTTAACAAATGTATGAATGAATGAATGAATGCATAATTTGCTTTAAATTGTGTTTTACTGACCGAAACATTTTCAAAACATATGAAAATCACCAAAGTGCATGAATACCACACAAATAAGTTTGACTAGAATCATTCCAGTACTGACCGGTTAGTGAAATTATTAAGTTTTTTTATATGTTTTATAAGTGTTATTAATTATACTTCCTCCCACTCCTTTTCGAATGTGCAAATGAAGTCATATTTTGTTTTCATGCAAGTTTTTCATGTTTTTTCCAATCTGTTTAATTTCTAAGGACTAAAGTAGGATTACTTTGTTTTGTTGCATATTTGAAATAAACTGAAACTAATATGCTGTCCTCATGTGTTTCTTATCTTACAAGATGATGTGCCTTTGAGCATACTCTAAAATTCGACTATGAGAGAAAGTTTTTTCCATACTTTATTGAGACTTTCACACAAAATTCCAGACTTTTCCAGGTATAGAAAAAAGCGTTTCAAAATTCTATACTTTTTAAAAGACTTCAAAGACCTCCGCAAGCACCCTGTTAGACTCTCACATGAGAAATTATCAGTAATCCACTTGTACGACACGGGTTTAAATAGCATTTGGGTGCTTCTATGAAACTGGCCCTAAAAACAGGACAAGGGGGCTAAAAATTCAAACCAGATGTAGACTAATGTGCTGAAGCAAGTTTGGAAGCACTTTGGGTCTATTTTAAAAATAAATACTGAGATAAAAGAGAAGCTATTTTTCAGATGAAACACATTTTTATATTATTTTACATTATATTTAATACAAAAATCTGCGTGTAACACAGTCAAAAGGACACGAAAATTATGCGCTACTATTTTTTTAAAATATCTCTCTATTCTCTCACAGGTACATTTTGGGAATCGAACTAATTATCCAAGGCAGAGTGTTTCACAAAATTGACCGCTGTTGCAAAGTCATTCGCGATTTATATGTGTTTAATTGAGCAGGTTCTTTATGTAACACAAGTGGACACGATGGGTTCCACACCAAACCTGGAATGAGATTGAGATTCATGAAAAACCCACATGTGTGGATTAGAAAAACCACTAGGATTGACACATTTAATAGTGTCTTTATTTATAGTCTACAGAAGACCATTTACAGACATGTTTTCACATCTAATGCACTGACACCTAGGGAGATTTTTTTGTCCCAATTTTGGTCCTATTTTTTGCCCCGATATTTTATTAAAAATTCATTAATTATGGGATGGTTCAGAGAAAGAGTATAATTTTTTTTGCATTTATCTGAGGTCATCATTAGGTACATCCTGGGGGGAAATATGTCCAAATTTCTATTTTATTATTGGGTCTAAAAACCTGGAAAAGTGCCAGATACCAAAATAAACCCAGTTTCATAGAAGCATCCACTTAGAAAGGAGAGCTGTGAATGTAGATGGACTATTTCATTATTTCTCTGCTTTCCCGCCACAGTAGGAGTAAAATTAAGTTTATTTTTTTATAATGGTGCAGTTGGCTAAACTTCCTTTTGTCACTCAGGAGTAAAGAAATAAAAACTACAACTATACTTTAATGGTTAAAAGCCCAAAAGAGTTTCTACAAAACATTCCCATGTTCCTGTGATAAAAAAAACAAACAAACATCTATCTTTTTGCAGAAATCTGCTTACCTTAAATGTCACCACAAAAGGTGGCATGATTTCTCCAAAAAGTTATATTATAATGATTCCGGGAACACTGTGAGTCTATAAGCTTGGTTTTTAAGGAAAATGCATTAAAACAACTGGCATAAAAATACAAAGTCAAAAAACAAAAGAACTTTAAAAATGAGCTGTGACCGAGAAGTGATAGTGACAAGTATTTATCAGCCTGTAACATTTAGTTTTATGACTGGAATGACTTACTTTTTAATCTCGTCCTCCACGGCGGTCACTCCATCTTTATGTGGCAGCAAAACCTTGTGAGTGGAACTACCAAAGTCACACAGCACATAATTCCCCTGGTCATTGAGCAGGATGTTTTCAACCTGGGAAAAGAGCAAATCACACATAAACGTCTCAAAAAAAAAGGACAAAGGAGCAAACGGTCAAAGTATCACAACAACCGCAACAGGACACATATCAGTTTTACACATACTTACTTTAATTAACAAAAATTTAGAGGAGACCAAAAGTCAAAACCAGACCCAAAAAATAGCATCTTATTATAATTTATGGTAAAAACTGTGCACAGTCTTAAGGATGGGGTCGATTCTGGATGTCAATTAGACATTAACGCCGATTGGACTGAATTTGTCTGGGTTCGTTCAGTGTTTACAGTGTTTTTTAATTAACCTTTGTTTATCCAGTAAAAAAAAATAAAAAATAGACACATGATGACATTATGATTAAAAATCTCATGAGAAGGACTCATTACCTCCAACACACAATCAATGGATCAGAGACATCATGCTTAATATAAAGTTAGAAAAAAAATCAGGTGCACCCTAAATAACTCAATCAACAAATTTAACAAAATATGGGAGGAGCCTCTTTTACACTATGTGAATATGTTACCTGGCCAGGAACTGTAAATATATTTTAGTTGTTTATATTGTTATTGGCCTGTTTTGTTTATTTATTTATTTTCTTTCCTTAAATGTACCTGAATTGTCATTGTCTTGACTGTCTTGTGTGTTTTGCCTTTTTTTCCCCCCTCTATGGGTTCTGTTTGTTTGTCATGTCAGTTATAAATGTTGTATTTGTTAAATGTTGAAAAGTTCTATAAATGTTGAAAAATTCCATCAATAAAGCTTAAAAAAATAAAAATCTCATGACAGCAGCAGCAGAAGTTATAGAAAGAAGAACTTTCAGCTTTACATCCACACTAAAAACATACATAAAACACAAACATAGTATTATACATAACACCATAATATATTATAATACATTATAACAAAACATAAAATAATTCAGTGTGTCGTGTGTAAAGACTCTAGTCTGAAATCTTCAATTCCTTCAAGGACTTCACTAATGACATTTAATATTTGATGCCAACAATCAATAAATGTAAGACTCCTCTAATCCGGTTTATAGGGACCGACTGTGCGATCCACACTGAACACACCTCCAGGACTCAAACTGTGTGCTTATTTTGTTTCCAACACAAACTGCACTGCAAATAAACAGCCAGGTTGACATTCTGTTTGTTTTGGGACAAGAACTCAAAACGGTTAACAGGAAGTTACTGCGAGGTTTAGTCGTCCATTGACAGCCTGTTCAGACATTAAATAAAGATAAGAAGCTGCTCCTGTTTTGGAAACGGGCTGTTTTGTGTATTAAATCCAGTCCAGCTTTAGTCAGATCAGCACCGTAACATCAGCAAACATCATCTACAGGTAGATTTGTCCGACAAAAACATCTCACATACAACATATCTGCCGCTTTTAAATTCAGTATTTGAGATTTGACGCTTTTAACCGACAGTATGTCACTGTTCTTGTTGAGGGTGATCTTTTTATCTGTGGTTCTGTAGAAACACTTTTCTGGGATATTTTATATATAAACCACTTAGAACACTTAGAGCAAATGTGAAATGCTCCACCAGTGGCACTGTTCAGTGTTGCTTAATGTTTATTCTAGTGTGTAATGTTTGTTTGTTGTCAATGTCAATTTATTTCTCTTATTGCTTATTATTATTATTAACATTATTACTATTACAATTACTTTCATATTTATATACTTATATATCACTGTTACGACTATTATCACTTTATTATATTTTTCATCCAGTGATTATTAAACTATATATACATATTGTGCATATTATAATATCATTTATTATCATTACAATGTTATTTGTCATTTCTACTAGTACTTTGTTATGTGCAATTGCCTGTTTTTTCACCACTGTTGTTATAGCTATTACTACTATTTTCTAGTAATATTTCTTAAATGTATACATTCGGTGTTGTGCTGATACTGGAACATTAATTTCCTAATGGCTCTGCCCACGGGATCAATAAAGTTCTATCTAATCTAATTAGAAGTAGACCAATATATCGGCCGGCTGACATATCGGGTCAATATATTGATTTTTTTTTTCAATATCGGCCTTATTTTATTTTTATTTGTTTTTTGAAAGCCGATATATGATCAGTGGTAAAAATGTTGTCAGATATTACTATTATAAGTACTAATGTATACGTGTATTAATAATTTCATTTATTTTCTTGTATAAAAATCATAATTATCTGAGTGTTTCAATTGTATTTTATGGTCAATGTGCTTTAAAAAAAAAAAAAAAAATCAGCCTTTAATATCAGCCTCAGAAATTGGCTGTAGATATTGGCAATTGGCTGACCAATTTTTTTTATTTTTATTTTTTTAAATCGGCATCGGCCTTAGAAAAAAACATATCGCTCAACCTCTAAATCTAATCTGATCTAATCTTATTCCAGAGTTCCCAAGAATATAAACACTGACAATCTCCAAGTACCAGAAATGAAAAGCTGAGTGATAAAAATTATGCTTTTTTTTTTTTTTTTTTTTTTAGGGAACAGCTGGTACTAGTGTCAAGAGTAAAACGTACTTGACAATAGGAGACTCTTAATTGTTTACCTGTAGAGAATGAGTTAAACGTCTGCATCTGCTGAGCTGCATTACAGCTGTGTTTCTTTATTGACTACAGGCTTAGTGAAGAATGAGCAACAGCCAACGTATGGAGAACATGAAGCCTGACGTAAACTACTTTGCGCCGATAAATTCTAAAGCCATGTGATGCCACTTTGGGAGGAGGGTTTACATGGCAGCAGCAAGTGGAAAGTTTCAGCAAAATGAGATCAGCTGCGTTTCTGACATCAAACAACAAACTGACCTGCGGCTCAACCCTGATTTAATCACACTGCGTATCTGTAACAATAATTAATAAATAAGGTTGTAATCTCCCACCCACACACAGATGTGTGATTAAATGAACAGAGACAGAGCAGCGACAGGTCCTCATTACAGTCATTCTGCCTCGGGAGTTGTGTTATCTGTTTAGTGATATAGGATACAGGAGGCAGATTTCAATAACATCTCAGCCTAAAAACAGATCAGAGACTGATTTGTACAGAATCAGATAGAGGGTTGGATGCATTCAAGTGTGTCAGGAAAACCCAGTTATCTGCATATCTGAAGGGCTGAGTCCACACACAGCTGTAAGTGTGGTGAAAGCAAATATTACATCATTTTTAGAGCGTTCCTCTCAAGCATCAGTTTGTGTTTTACTTTGATATTAAGGGTTTGATATGAATGTGCACATCCACAAATTATGATAATTTGTGGGCACTAGCAAAGCTGCAACTAAGCATCGATGATTAAAGCCACAATACAGTGACTTCAATGTAGAGAACTCGTTTTGCAAAAATCCTTACATACTTATTCTTCAAAAACTGTGCATTCCATTTCAGATATTCTTATAAAAGAGGTCCAAATGTTTTCAGCCTTTTATTTACTCTTGTTTTAATTAAGAAAATATTCACATATTAAAACTGACATCACTTTATTGCTATATATTCAACCAATTAAAATAACTCTATGGCTCATTTTGGGTCCTGAGCCTAAGTTTGGCAATTTTAAACTATTACTACAAGTCTGGAGATGATTTAGAGGCATGTCTAGGGCATTTTGGTGTCCTTTTGCATCAGATTTTGCATTTTCCAGGAAAGAATCTATAATTTCTTGTAACTTTAGACTAATATTATTTCTATGATTACATATATATGCACAGAAAAACTGAAAAGCTGAAAAAATGAACAAGAAAAAGCTTAAAAACAAAGTCCATTGAAGACCAATTCCAACTATTTGATCTGGGAAAACCAGTCTGTTTTTATGCTTCCTGCAGTGATTTTTACAGGAATTTGGAAGGAAAAGCCCTGTCGTTAGCTTAGAAATGTAGTCAGTTCATGTCAAAAACCAACAAGTTCCTGGGATAACAAAGACTCCAAGCTCAAATCTTCTATACTGAGCCTTTAAACTTTGCACAGTTTCAGCTCATCATTCTAAAGTCAAACGGATATATCAAAACCACCAGACTCCAGGACAAAAACGGCAATTTTTACCTCTAAATAAACATATTCCTGATCTACCACTGTCTCCATCAGTAATTTTGTTTGGGTTTTTGCATGATAGTTCAGATCCAAAGTCTAGAACGACCTAATGAGGCAGTGGTAGGTCAGGATCAGTTACTCCTCCTCACTGATATCATGTCCTGCCGTTTCTTGATTTCATTACTGGGTGCGATTCAGGGGTTTGTTTGTTTTTTAATGAGTATATCTAGTGTCAGTGTTGAACTTCATTGCATCGCATCAACAACGACATGCTGCACAGTTTTAACACCTCTCGGTCCAATATAGTGCAAGATTCTGTTGAAAGTTACTGCCCTACAATTTAGATTGGATTGTCGTTGTGTAAACTTATTACATACATATTTATATTTGAAAGTACTCAGATATTATAACTGCACAAGGCTGTTTCAAGCAAACACATCACTCCAACAAAGGGGTCATGTCTCCATTTGACCCTGGAAAAGTAGGTCAAAGTCACCTATTTTCAGTTGATTTCTGCTCCATACCAAGATGCATCCACAGTATAAATGTGGTGCAGATATCTCAACGCATTCTTCAGATAATGCAATTACGTCATTGAATGGACAGACGGACCAACGACAAATCGATTACAATACCCCTTTGGCCAGACGTTGCCTGGGGGGTAAAAAGTGATGGTTCTGGCTGCAAAACCAGATAAGCCCATAAGCCTTCAATATTTAGTTAATATATTTAATTTCAAGTCCACAACAGAGGAAAAATCTGAAGTAAGCCTGGTTAGCAACAGAAAAATGAATTAAATGATAATATGGGAAATTAAGAAAATGAAAAGCAATGAAAAGAAAACACCATTTGACTTAAAAACCACGTACCTCAATGATTTAGAAGAACTCAAGTGTACTAAGAGAGATAAATGTTTATTGAGATTACTCTTAGTAGCAAGTAAGAAGGCCTTGACCAGGAAAATGGCTGAAAAGAGACTAGGGATGTAACGATTACCGGTATAACGATAAACCGCGGTAAAATTGCCAACGGTTAGTATTACCGTTTAAATTCTAATTATCATTATAACCGTGTTTGATTATTGTACTTTTCTGGAGAAAACGCCAATGTAAAGATCTGCTTTTATGTCAAATATTTGAGTATAGTTTTACTTTATTACAATTTTAATTTTATACACCTAATATTTGGAACCAATATTCACTTTTAAAGTCTTTGAAAAGGTTCGTTAAGCATCTTTCTGTTATTTATGCAATAAATTATATACATTTTTCAAATTGGATTTTATATATTTTTTTGAGTGTTTTTTGTCCTTTTGTGTTGATATAGTAGGTTAAAGTGAAAAAAATAATAGCCAGATGATATAAATGCAGTTGTGCTGAAAAAAAAGATTCCAAACATGGGTATAATAAACATTTGTTTATATAGTATATAAAGGCAAAATCAAAAGGACTGAAAAACGGCCAAAATAGGCTCAGACCACTAAGGGTTTATACTTGAATGTTTCTGCCAACATAAAGTGCATTGTGCCAATTATTTTATTGTTTGTTTTTTTCAAAACACAACTTAGTTAAATTATTTCAGTGTGTGTATAAGTACTTTTTGACCCTTTGGGCACAATTTCAACAATACCGTGATAATAATGATAACCATGATAATTTTGGTCACAATAACCATGATATGAAATTTTCATATCGTTACATCCCTAAAAGAGACATACCTATTATAAATGACTGGACTGATGTCGTGTACAATATATATGTTATGTAGAGAATCACATTTAAAATGAGAGGTAAAACTGATATTTTTACTGAAAATTGGTCAAAGTGGCTCACTTGTGTTTTAACTGTGAGGCTGGACTTCCTATAATTTCAATGGGCCCTCAAACTTTACCATAAAGGAAAAAAAACTGATATGGCTATGAGTATATTGATGCAGGTGTGGACTAGATGCTGCTCTAATGTTGGACTCTCCCGCTGCTGTCTGTTTGTTCTGTTATTGTAAGTATTTGTGTTATGTTTCTCAAAAACAAAAATAAAAAATAAATTAAAAAAAGAAGAAAGAAAACACCAAAAAAGAGGGAGATACAAAGTTGAGCATGCAACAAGTGCGTTAGATATGAAAAGTGAAGATCTGAGGAGGTAAATTTGTAGGTTTTTCAACACAGAAATGAAGGAGAAAACAAAACAATACGATCAAGAGCAGAAGATCTCAAACATTTAAGAAAAACTGAGTTAATGACAGTGAGACAGAGTGTCTCAATACTGTTGACAGCCCAGGGTTAAGGGGCTTTTTCTGCACTCTCACTTCCCCTAGCGATGCGTGACTGGGCCTCCATGCTCTTTTGTGTCCCTGCGATGTTATGTAAGCCATGTAGGCAGAACAGATAGACAGCGAACAGAGGCCCGGCCTGTGCAGCTCAAGGACCGCTCTGTTTAGAGGCTTGTCCAACTGGACGCCGTACAGCAGCCCACTGATGGGCCACTGAGGGTGGGAAATTACCACGGCTCTCCGAGCATCAGCAAAATGAGAGTAAATCTGGCCCGTAACCTCCCAGTGAATCGAAAATCTATTCTAAAAATTGAATTAGCTTGAAAGTCGCTGAGGAATTTCGAGAACTACTGTGGCCTGTACATAGCATGAGTCTGGTGCTTCAGGAGGAGGACAAAGAGGAAAAAGGAGGTGGATGAGCAACAAACAGAGGGGGATTGGAAAAGAGGAAGGAGAGGAAATAAAAGAGCAAGCTGGCAAAGGAAGCCATAAGAGGAAGCAGAGGAGTCAGAACGAGCAGTGAAGTGAAACCAAAGTGTGCTTGCTTCTGCTGACCGAGCAGATTTCTATCTCAAAGTCTTCAAAACTTCACCTAACGTTAAATTTATTAAAGAACTGTTCTGGGGGGAAATTCACAAGTTCCTCCTATTGGTTTTGTTAAAAAAAAAAAAAAAAAAAAAAAATCCACTACAGCATTGTTTGTGCACCAGCCTTACAAACCTTAATGTAGAGCTCAGATCCTTTTTTGTTGAGGAAGTCCAGCTGTTACACTTGTTTTCTCTTATAATACTTGCTGAAAACATAAACCGTTTTATTTTCAATACCCAATGTAATGATGTGACTGTATTGCTTCTGTCTTGGCTAAGTCTCCCTTAAAAAAGAGACCCCCATCTCAAAGGGACCAACCTGGTTAAATAAAGGTTAAATAAAATCTACTGGATATTATGAACCTGTGTAAAACGCGTGGCTTCTACAGGTAGGTGTTTGTGATGACTGAGTGATATGCTAAAACGGGGTACACACATTAAGAATGATCTTAAATCTGAAGAAAGTTTTTATCTGTTACAGACCCCACACATGAAGATAAAAAAAATCAGGCATTAAACAGTTTTGATCGTACTGTGTGTGGTGTGCCCTGATAATCTAAACACAGCACAGCACACATTAACAATTCTGCCCCACCGCTGATCTTGAATCTAGTCCTCCAAGCCAGAAATCTCACGTGATCTAATAAAAACGAAGAGGAAGAAACATAGCAACAACCGGAAAACACAACATGTTGTTTCGGTTGGGGTACGACTTGGCAGAGATGTTGAATAGACATTCTCGGGCTTTCCACACCTCCACAAGCTGGTCAATATGATGTCATGACTTCATTTCTGAGGTCCACCGAACTTTATTTACACCTAATTCATTGTTACTCAGTGAGGTCACTTCTTGATAGGCTACATATCGTTCTACATCACAATTCACAGAATCAAGACTCGTGAGTTGTCAGCTTTCCCAACACATGAAGATTTTTGGTCGTAAATAGTGAACAAGTTTAATATTTATGATGGTCGGCCCTGACCTGTTTCGGAGCTGATTATCAGGACAAATTCACTCTTGACATACCTCAGACCACAGGATAATCTTATAAAACATACGATGATCTGGTGTTTGCCGTCCTTGGTCAGGAAGGGGGAAAATCGGGACAAAAATGGCCTGATTATCTTTATCTTTAAGACTGAAAGCTTATTGGAGGTCTAAATAGAGGGGGGAGGGGCGTCTCCATTACCTTGAGGTCTCTGTGGATGACGGGGGTCTTGCATTGGTGCAGGCGGGCCACGGCCTCGCAGGTATCACAGAAAATATGGAGGACCTCGGCCTCGCTGAAGCCCACATTCAGCCGCTGGTTCATCTGCTTCACAACTTGACCCGCTTCAGGAGAAGAGAGAACGACGTTAGACTCAGGTAAAGGTCAGACTTCATATTTACTTCACTGCATTTATCGTAGAACAGAGGTTTTACACTGCAAAAATTTAAATCTTACTAAGTGAATTTTTCTCATTTCTATTCCAAATATCTAATCACACTTAAAATAAGACATAATCACCGAAAGAGTAACTTTTCAGTGAGATATAAGAAATTATTTTTAGACAATAGATCTGGAAACTCTTATTTCAAGAAATCTTACCGAGATAATTTTCACTTGTTCCATTGGCAGATTTTCATGCTTAATTCAAGATTTTTTTTGCTTAATTCGAGCAAAAAAAAAACAAAAAAAAAAAACAAGTGAAAATTATCTTGGTAAGATGTCTTGAGAAAAGATTTTCCAGATCTATAGTCTAGAAATAAGTTTTTATATCTCACTGAAAAGTTACTCTTTAGGTGATTATGTCTTATTTTAAGTGTGATGAGATACTATGAGTAGAAATGAGGAAAATGCACTTTGTAAGATTTTGATTTTTTCCAGTGTATATGTCTTTTACCACTAGGCAACCTACACATTACATAAGAAACTGAATCCCTGGCTGTGTTTTACAACAAACATATTAATTTGTGGGAATTAAGAGTTCTTTCCCTCAAAAATGGACTTGAGTTCTATAGTCTATGTTCATTGTTTGGTGATTTACAGTGAAAACATAAGCAACAAATAAAATTAAAGAATCTGGAAGACAGAATAGTTGGCTGTTATGACTCTTCATCTGAACTAAATTAGTTGGATGTTGTTACTGGTGTCACCGCCAGTCAAAACAAATTACATACTAGAGGATGTAGGCAGGCAGGTCAAAATTTAATATCGTACAGATCTCTCTTCACATCGCAGCAACAGACGCTCACAAGAACGAATGCTAATTTGCATTTGAACTGAGGCTTTTGTTTGTGATCTAGTGAAAGTCAGGGTTAATTAAGGACAATATGAAGTATTTAGGCAAAACATTTGGCAATTACTGCGTATCCATCCACTTAATTGATGTAAATGCTTCAACCATCCAAATATTCTAAATTACAGTGAATGTTTGCGTGTAAATTTGTACAGAGACCAAGAGCTACACCATAAAAAAAAAAAAAAAATCAAATAAATGAAGAATATAGGTACATTTATTACAAAAATAGTTTAAGTCATAACAGAATTACCTTAAAAAACTGTGAGTAAATTCATACTAAAATTGTCAGTGATATATAAAAGTGTTTTGTAGTACCTTTACAGTACTCCATGAGGATGAGGACCTCCCAGACACTGTCCGACACAGCGTTGATGGTCGAGTCCAAGTATCCGACGATGTTCTTATGTCCCGACAGTTCCTTCTGCAGGAGGGAAACATGGGAGCGATCAGCACAAAGACATGGGAATATAAAGACAGGGTGATCCCATCGAACAAAGAGTCTGTTCAGGATTTCACAAAATAAAACATTAGACATCACTTGAGGCTATTGAAAAGACTGGGTGCGATTGTCTGTTATTAAATTCACGGACTGGTGCGTTGGCGTGTTTCGGCTTGTTGTGTTTCTGTATTTGTTCAGTCGCTGGCTGCCATTATTGACTGAATGTATAATTTAAAGTGAACTCTAAAGTGAAACAGAAAAGATAACATCGAAAGAGGACGGACCAGTTTATTAGATCGAGTAAATTACAGTTAAGCCAGTTACAGTGGATGAAGTTGAATTTATTGACGGTTTCTGCAGGTTTCAACAAGTGAAACTGAAGACCTTTTTCAGACGAATAAAAAGTTGACTTCAGATCTGATTCACATCCAGAAGCTTTGTTTTATTTGTCTGATCCAAACCTTTGTCAAAAATCCACACAAACAAGCACAAAAGTCTTGAAATCCTTTGATCAAAATGATGTCAAGAAAAACTTTATTTGTGTTTATGCGCAAAAACTAAAAGCAAGACTATAGAAAGTTAACTTCTTATCTGTCTGGTCGTCTAAATTCAGATACTTCGATTTTAGACTTACTAAGACTTTGTTAAGACTTAGGAACACCAAACGAAGTGTAAATAAACTCAAAATAAAACTGAAGCTCTGCCTTATATGTAGTGTTTTTGTCGGTCTATTTGACATTTTAATTTGGAGACATTTTCACTTTAAATCACTGTGCCCTGAAATGCATAAATACTGTACATTGCCAGTACATTTAGTTTTCTACAGGTTTTTAAATTGTGTTTTGTTTACAGTGTTGTCCAGGAAGTTTTTTAGAGTAAGTTTCTGGTTTTTTAAGCAATACTTTTACAGTAAGTTTTCTAGCAAGTTTTTTAGAGTATATACAAACCTCAATATTAATCTGGGTACTAGGGGTGTTAGAAAATATCATTTCTGCAATATATCGCAATATTTCATTTCATAATACTGTAGCAATATTAAAAAGTACTGTATCGCTATTTTTGGGTATTTATTCAAACGCAGATATGGCGGAACTTCAATTTTGGTTTTCTTTATTGTTTATATCTTATTTACTGTCATTTAACACTGTTTTATTAAATAATGGTTATTAGAAACATCCTAAAAGCACTTCTTACTGTCTGAGTGGTAGATGTTAGTTCCTTTGGAAACTAGGAGACTTAGAAAAATTTTGTGATATAGCATTAGATCCTGTTCTAGTCAAATAAAAATGTGTTTGTACACATTTCTGGTGTAATTCAATTCTTCCAGGAAATAATCTTTAAAAACACAAAAGAAACAGTATACTGTTCAGTTTTTGTTAATGTTGGGCCGAAAGGCTGTTATGACCAAATGGGTTGGAGAAGAACCTCCTTCAATACATCTGTGGAAGTATTTGATATCAGACTATATTTCTCTGGAAAGACTAAGATTTTATATTAACGATCAGAAGGATGTCTTTACAGCAAAGTTTGGAAAAGTGCTGGAATATCTGGGAACTCAGACTGCAACTACCTGAAATAGACTTAATAGGAACTTTTGAGATCATCGCTGTGGACATATTTTGGATCTGCCTTATATTTCATACAACCTGTATGTTCTGTGCTGGACTGGATAATTTTGAAAATGTTCAATAAAAAGAATGTTAAAAAAAAAAAAAAAAGAAACAAACAAAAAAATTGGCTTTTTAACAGTATCATGATATATCGTATCGTGATCCTAGTATTGTGATTTGTATTGCTGGATTTTTGCCGATACACACCCCTACTGGTTACTAACCCGCCTGTTTTGTTTTGTCTGTTTTCTCTTCTTGTGCTGTACGCAAAGCTGCTGAATACTTGAATTTCCCTCAGGATTAATAAAACATCTATCTATCTATACTATACTATACTATCAATTAACACCGTACAACCCCCCCCCCCCCACACACACACACACACACACACACACACAAACAAAAAAAACACTCCACAATGAATTAAGTCAAGCTCCTGTATGTGGTTAGACTTTTTGTGTTTTTTTTCATGCCCTTATGCCCTACTGGTCTTTAAATCCACTAATCTTTCTTAACTTGATTCATTGGCTGGATTAAAGCATCAAAGTGTTTGTTGGTCGCTAAATGCCAGCGTGAGCAGAGAGACCGCTGTGTGTTGTGGAAACCGACACACCTAAGGCAACGTCCCAACAGGCCAGAACTGTGTCAGTGTTTAAGGTCAGCTGTGTGTGGGTCTGTGTGGGTGAGTATTACACATTGTTCCAGCTGATGAGGCGGTGAACAGACACACAAAGCTGGGCCAAACAGCTTAGAGTGAGCCACTCGCCGACACACCGGGGTCAAACGCTTAAGACAAGACATCTGCTGTTGTCCGAGCCGTACATGTGCAGTACGCCACGGAACAAACGGGGGGGGTATTTAACCGAGAACGACATAAAACGACGTGAATTATATGCTGTAATCATATGCCCTGTGTAAAAGATCAAAAGACGTTTATCAATGGACCAGGTGCTGTAACACAATGTCACCCAGCACGCAGCCAGAAACCACCTTCTGCTCCTGCCAGACTGGAAATGCTTAAAAACAAGAGGTGGGAAGAGAACCAGGGTGAGGAAGACAGAATGAGGCCGTTTACATGCACCTTGGTTTATGAGAGTCTACCTCTTAATGAAGGTTTGTGTCCCATTTCAAACACGGATCATGCGCGACTTCAAGCCCACGTAAAGGCGGCGGCAAATATGTGCGACAACCGAGTCAAACGTGGATGAAGTAAAATGTCAACATACGTGAAAAATAATCTGTATTTTCCATTCTGACACATCGGGGGCGGGTCTAAAGACAGTACTGAAAACCGCACCCAATAAGAGCTGAAACTGAAGTGAAATTTTAGTTGATGATTAACTATGATGCAAGTAAATTTTCTTTTTCTATCCTTTCTCCTCCACTAGTTTTCTATCTGCGTAACAACGGTTGACTACAATTATTAAAAAATTGCTACATTTCCTTAATAAATAGTGTTCAGGGCTTTATTTATTTGAGCTACAGAAGGTGCCGGGCCTTTACTCCCTCTGTCTAGTAAGTAAAAATAGTCCTATTTAGGTCAAGGTTTATTTGTATAGCACATTTAAAAACAGACACTACTGCCCCAAAGTGTTGTCCATTATCATGAAACAGAATATAAGTAAAAGACAATAAATAAAATAAAACAATACTGACACACAGTTCATGCATTAAAAATATTAAAACAATAAATATAAACGCTAAAGACAATAATTTAAAACTAAAGATAACAGTAACATGTGAAGCTCAGCTCAAATGCAAAAATGTGACTTTTAAGCAGTGATTTGAAACTCAACAGAGGTAGCAGCTCCAATGTCCGGTTAAATAAGAGAAGGTGCAAGTCTGCGCAGAGATTTAAAAACCATGAGTAAAAATTTAGGCCAAAACCTAAGTAGTACTGAAAGGTGCTTTTCCACTAATAGAAGACTTCTTTCACTGTGTCAATAATAAAATCCCTCCAGCATTTCACTGCCTAGTAGAGCTTTTACTTTTAAGTTGATTTTCTTTCATATTTTTTAACTTTCAGCAAAAAGACACACACCTGCAGTGGCCGAAATAGGACAGTAACACCACAGCATAGTGTGGAAAACAGATGACATTCGAAGCGAACATTATGCTTTACTGGTACATTATATGGCATACACACCTTAATATTTTCGTTTTGTCTTTATTTGAGAACTAGCCTTGGATATTACTATAGACTCAGCCTGTAATTGACTGCTGGCTTTTATTTGAGGATTATTATTACCTAATGTAGGAGACGGATCATTCATTGGCACTAAACCTTGGAACAAAAATGACCCTTTTGTTTGACAAAAACAAAAAAAGCACAGGGCAAATACGGCAAAAACACCTTACCTTTATATAACCTTTTACTAACATATATAAAGTACTGGTAATGACATAAATACAAGTCTTGCACCTTAACCCATTCATGCATGAAGTGTGAGAACCTTAGTTAAGATTTTTTTCTTCAGTGTTTTTACTCCTCCTTAGGCATGAAAAAAACAATGCGATCGAGTTTTTTTTTTCTGTGGAGTTACAAAAATACCCATGCATTTAATTTTGAAGTAAAGAAACGTGTTTAAAACCCAATATCAGAAAGTGATATGAAAACAATGAAATAAAAACATTTTTAATGATGCCTGATGTCTTCTCACATTTTAACATATTCTAATGCTAGTAATTACTCACTTCATGGAATATGCAAAAAAAAAAAAAAAACCTTCTTGTCTAACAAATAATTGATTTACACTTAAACATGTTACTGCAGATCAGGCTAATCAAGAACAGCAAAGTTACAGTAATGGTATGAATGTCAGTGTATGGGATGGTGTGTAAGTGTTCACTGTGTTGGCTGATATGGAACTAAAACATCAAAACCCATGAATATACAAGAGAAAAGCTGGAGAAGAACTGTCCACTGTAGTGACCTATGCATGAAAGGGTTAAATGAAGGACAAATGATAAAACTGACATTTGACAAAATTAGTCAAACGTCTCAAACACTGGAAAAAAAACAGATGAAATATGATATTTCTGGGGGGGGTTTTTACAGCTCAGTAGAGATGATTATCATGATCGGGGAAAAGAATAGTGGGTTAGCTCAGATAACTGTGATAAGGCAATTAAGTTGTAATTGTGGCACGCCCACACCCAATAACATACAGGAACTATCAAGTGTCAAATACCACAACAACCTGCAAAATGGATGCTCCGTCTGGCAGCTTCATTGGACTTTTTCAGTCATTTGGGTTTGAGCCAGAACCCTCGTGGACAGAGGACAGTGGGCTACCCCAGAATACCCCCCCCCCCCCAGGCTTTATTTTAGAACTCGTACACCTAGTGACCACAGTACCCCAGTGTTTTAAGATCCCTAGAGACTGCTGACCCTGTTGAGTCTGGGGTGGCATTGTAGTACGAATACAAAGAGCGCTGGACCAAGTTCACAGCCACATAACTTCCAGAGGAACACAAGCCTCAACTACCAGCTGTTAATTTAACATGCATTACAAACCACAGGGGTTTCTGCACTTGTTGCGCTCGCAGATGTTGTGCAGTTAAATTCTGCTTTTTATTACACTGCTGTTACGTAACTACTGGTCATGTCCATGTGAATAAAAAACTAATGTCTGCTTTTGCTTTACAACTAATTATCTTAGTTAATGAGCACAAAGACTTCCAAAAACACCCTGTGCAGAAAAAGTTAAGAGAGGTGTGTAATGAAAGTTTTGGAATATAATGTCTGAAAATCAGCAGGAAGAGAAGTAAATACTTATATCCTGAAAAAATTAGCCATTGTTTCATTCCTAATTATTTCTAAAATTTGTGAAGTTTGTGTAACATTATTTCAAGGTTACAAACAACCACCAAAGTAGCATACGCTTTGCAAGGACCAGATTACAATAAAGACAGGAAGAAATCATTTGAGATAAGAAGTGTGTTTCTAAACGATGTAAGTAGAGGCCATGACGCTTCTCTCACCATGATAGTGATCTCTCTCTTGCAGACATTTAGGTCGGGGACGTTGTTGACGTACATCCTTTTCAGAGCGCAGCGGACACCGCTGTGAGTACGAGCCAGGAACACCACTGAGAAACCTCCTGCAAAAACAGAAGACGACAAGTTACCAAATGAAACTAAATTAGGTATTGCTCAGAGAGGACTTGCATCTAATTGATGAGAAGCAGACTTTGGCTTGTGCTCTCACTGACAATTACAAAGACATTTTAGGATTAGGGTGCAGTGGTTGAGCTTGTGTTAGCCAAATCTTTCATCACAAACTACTTTTCCCTAAATGTCTCATTTCCCACATACCAACTTCTGTTGATTGGGCGGTTGGCCGACATGGCAGCCAGCAAAAACACATCTGATTTTATCACATGCAGAATGCTATTGAACTATTAAGATGGAAGGTTCTACAGCAGGTTTTTGTTTCCATCGAGTTTTGCGCTTATACAGCTTGTTGACACGGTGTTAATGAGTGGCTGTCCTCACTCTGTGGGTGAATGGACACCGGCTCCGGGATGGGACAGACTCTGGTCTCATTAGGACGAGCTGAGTCACTGAATAACCGGCATCAAAGTCCACCGACAGAAAGAAACGCCGTACAATGGCACACTTGTTGCTCAACAAGTTACCTTAGGTCAGCTGAAAAGCAATATGGATTCAGTTTGGGAATGGAAATAGAAGGAGGGAGGTGATGAGACCAGAGGGGAGAAAGGCTTTTATCGAGTCATTTATAGGGGTCAAATTTCTCTAAACCCACTTTTATTAGTCTTTGGTTCATTTATTTGTGTATTTGGACCCTAATAGTTCATACAGTTTGAATTTGAACCCTCCAGGTGCTGCAAAGCCATCTTTATATTCATTTTGGCAAAAATCAAGTGGATTTCTACAACCCGTTTTAATTCCTGCTTAATTTGTTGCGTCTATAACTAGTTACATCACGACATTTGCACATATCAGGTCCAGACTTCAAACGAACATTTCTCTGTGTACGACAAAATTGTTTGTCAGCAGCAGCGGTTGTAGTCCATACTGAAAATATGTCCAAACTTGGAGCCCATTTCCTAAAATGTTCAGTTGTTGGTTGAATGGGACAGAGTAGCACAGCCAATAACCTGGAGGGGGGCGGGGCCTGAAGTGGCTCATGTGCATTTAAAGGGCCAGCACTCCAAACCACCTTTCTGGTGTCATTACTCTGAAATAGGGCTGAAGATGGACCTGTGAAGTTGAATGAATGAAGAATTCAGACCCAAGCAGAGCATTTACAGTTTATGGAGACCGCAGGGAAATGTCTGAAAATCATAATTCCATTTTTAAAGCAAAATATTACTCCTTTAACACTAAGGATGCATCGGTCTAATTCCTGATAACAATACTGTCGCCACCAACTATTGCTCCATAACCAGTGTTCATAAAATATTAACGAATAAACTATATGCAAAACACTAGCATTGTTGTTTTATGTATAAAGCTGAAATATGCTTGACTTAAATGCTGCTTTCCTAACCTACAAAAATAAATGTGACAAATACATCCACACAAGGTAACTGGAGTGGTTATTTAGTTTCCCCTAGCATTATAAAACTTTAATAAACCATTATAGAATAAAAAGAATACTCTACCACTCTGGAGAGAAGCTATACTAAACTACACTAATTAACTATTTTTTCACACACTTGTGGAAAAAAAATAGTTAATTAGTGTATGGGGAGAATAATCTATTATTCATGACACTAAGTAGATTTGGTTCTAATTACTTCTCACTATTTTCCAAATATTGTAATAATATACACTCAACATTACAGAAAAAGACCAAATAAAAAGCCATCACGCCTAAGCCTTCCACACAAAAACTAAAAACTTTACCTCTAAACTGGCAACCTTCTAGTGTTATCCTCCTTCTAAAGCTCAAACAAAATATACAAAACTAACAGCATATAGATGTAACAGATCCATTTTTAATAAATACTATGTCTGACAAAAACAGGTGTGAGAAACTGTGATATATGAGAAAGAAAAAAGCATTCTGAGTATTCGGTTTTTAATCCTTATTCATGTAGGTTAAACCTGAGTATCCCCATGAGAACAACAAAGAGAGGATAAAGACAAGAGCTCCAGTCAAAGCAAACAGTGAAGTGCTTCTGTGTGTTCAGTCACAACAGTGCGAGTTAATGTAGCACACACACTATCAGATCAGAGCAGTGACTGATGCCATTCTGTAGCGCTGAGGGATGAACGAGCAGATACGGAGACGACCTGTTCCAGAGACAACGCCGATAATTACAGCTTCAACCAACCACCGCTAGAGATCAGATAGGTTTAATGTGACGACTTAGTGATAATGGGATACAAAGAGTCTCATTTCAAAACCATTACAGGTTCATTTCACATGAACGAGTTTCAGTACAAGAGCAGATCTTTAAAACGGGACCAAAATCAGGACTGGCTTCAATATACAGGGGTCATATTTTTGCTAAACCCACTTTTATTTGTCTTTGGTTCATTTATTTGTGTATTTGGACCCTGATAGTTGAAAAAGTTTGAGTTTGAACCCTCCAGGTGCTGCAAAGTTATCTTCTTATTATTCATTCCAGCAAAAACTGAGTGGATTTCTGCGACTCGTTTTAATTCCTGCTTAAATTTGTTACATTTTATAACTAGTTACATCACGACATTTGCATATATAAGGTCAAAATTTCCGACGAACATTTCTCCAAGTACACCATAACCGTTTGTCAGCAGCAGCGGTTGTAAAAACTGAAAATATATCCAAACTTCGTGCTAGTTACCTAAAATGTTCAGTTGTTGGTTGTATTAACAAACACAAGTGGCTGAATGGGACAGGAAGCACGGCCAACAACCTGGAGGGGGCGGGGCCTGAAGTGGCTCATGTGCATTTAAAGGCCCAGGGCTCAAAACCACCTTTCTTGTGTCAATACTCAGAAATAGGGTTGAAGATGGACCTGTGGAGTTGAATTAATGAAGAACTCAGACCCAAGTATAGCATTTACAGGTTGTTATGATAATAATAATAATAATAATAATAATAATAATAATAATACATTGGTTTTGTATAGCGCTTTTCTAAGTACTCAAAGTTTATATAGACCACAGGGAAATGTTTTAAAATGCATAATTCCATTTTAAAAAGCAAAATATCACTCCTTTAACAAGACAAGAACAGTGAATAATAATGTGACCATTTTACTTTTCTTATAAATGGTTCTGACAGTCATTGACACCGTTGAAAATGCTTATAATGATTGAAATTGGTTTTCCTCAAACTTAGTGCCAGGACCCACAGTGGGTTGTGGAGCCATTTTTATTATGTCACCACCTGGCAGTGTGAGTTTTATGCATAAAATACATAACTGTAATATGACAAGTTAATTCATTCTCCTTATTGAAAAACAGAAGGAAAGTGTCTACTGGAAGAGTTTCTAAACGTTGACCTCACCAAAGTCATGTGAAATGCAGACGAGAGGCCTCAGCTGTAAGAGACAGAACTGACAAAAACAACAAAAGACGTGTTTCCATTTCTAACATTACTTATTAAAAGCGGTCGTTGACGTTCTCTTTCTGACTGTGAATGCCTTTCCAGTGTTCTAGTACTTATTCAGTACTGTTTTAACAGTGGAAGAATCAATGAAAATTCAGATATTATGACAAATCATGGTGTATTTTAGTAAACATGGGTCCTGATGAGACTTTAGTTTACTTTTTTTGGTCTCATACTGCAGATGTATAGGACCCACAGATCTAAATCAATCAAAATCAATTGACATAACATCAGTTTAAACTATGCATTTCAATTTGTCTTGTTTTTATCTTATCAAGTGGGTTTTATTTTGTTTCGTTGGATTATTTCCATGCTTGGAAAATGTGAAACTGTGAACCTGTCAGACTTCCTGAATTCTAAGTACACTGGCAGCATCAGAAAACTAAATCATATAAAAAGTGAAAAAGGAACAGCAGAGGGGAAAAAGAACGATCGGAGTTAATAAATGATTGTGCTTCCACTATGTCTGCATGAATTTAGCTTCCCAGCCACTGTTTCCATTCTTGGCTGCTGCTTTCTTTAAAAAAAAAAAAAAAAAAAAGATACAGATACAGAAATTCTGCCAAGACAAAGTGCAACAGCAAAGGCGTTTACACCTGCTGGATGCTGTTCATCGATTTGCCTTGGTCCGCTCTCTGTGCCAAGGTTAGCTCGATGGTCACTCCAAACGGCTGGTCCAGGCTTAAATTGATTTCCTTTAACGAGGCAGTTGAGTGTAAAACCGTCCAGAGAGCCGGGGGAGTGGGAGGAAACTTCAGCCTGAAAACTGAATCATATGACACAGCCTTATGAAAGAGCTGCTTTTAAAACACTAGGATGCGCCCATTTATTAAGAGACGACTTTCTGCGTGCTGAAACACAATTCTATGTGATGTAGAGCCAGCTTTCTAATCTTCAGAATTGCCTTTATTGTCATTTGACAGCACAGAGTACATCAAACAGTGCTTGCCATGTGGGGAGAAAAAAAAAAAAAGCCATCCTGAGTCATCTTGAGCCAATCGTAACCTTTATGTGCTGCTTTCACAAAAAGACGTAGGATGCAGACGTAGTAAAGATCAAACTTGAGGCAAGAGGATGTGGGGGTTGCATGGACCGGATGACAGATTTTACAAGGCGAAATCCATTTGCTTAAGCAAAAAGGCCAAAAGGTTGAAAAGAAAAAGCTATTCAAACAAGCATGGAAGAGATAAAAACACACAACCAACTTTCATTGAAAACCAGAACATTCAAGTTTCACACTTACGGTATGACCCAACCAATATCTACTCCAATCTAAGAAATACTGTATTTTTAAAGGAGTGATATTTTGCTTTTTTTTTTTTTAAAGGAATTATGCATTTTAAAACATTTCCCTGTGGTCTACATAAACTGTAAATGCTCTGCTTGGGTCTGAATTCTTTATTCATTCAACTCCACAGGTCCATCTTCAACCCTATTTCTGAGTAATGACACCAGAAAGGTGGTTTGGAGCGCTGGCCCTTTAAATGCACATGAACCACTTCAGGCCCCGCCCCCTCCAGATTATTGGCTGTGCTGCTCTGTCCCGTTCAACCAACAACTGAATGTTTTAGGTAATCGGCTCCAAGTTTGGACATATTTTCAGTATGGACTACAACCGCTGCTGTTGACAAACAATTATGTCGTACTCGGAGAAATGTTCGTTTGAAGTCTGGACCTTATATGTGCAAATGTCGTGAAGTAACTAGTTATAGACGTAACAAATTAAGCAGGAATTAAAACGGGTTATACAAATCCACTAGGTTTTTGCCCAAATAAATATAAAGATAGCTTTGCAGCACCTGGACGGTTCAAATTCCAACTTTTTGAACTGTCAGGGTCCAAATACACAAATAAATGAACCAAAGACTAATAAAAGTGGGTTTAGAGAAATTTGACCCCTATAAATGACTCGATAAAAGCCTTTCTTCCCTCTGGTCACATCGCCTCCCTCCTATACTGTTGCTGCATTAATGGACAATTCCCGGTCAATGTGGACGTTAATGTATGCCTGTGTCCACTGCATCGCTCTGTTTTTAGTCTGTTCTTTACCATATAGAAATAATGTTCCGGTGTGGATAATGTCTGAATGTCTCAGAGTCATCTCCAAACTGTCTCAGCCATGAATACATTTTATGTTTTTGTTACCTTGAATTGAGCAGTTTATATCTACAGAGTGGGTTACCTCCATGTTTCCCCCGATATTTGAGAACAGGCGTCCTTTCGAGTCACATACTAGTCTAATATAAGACTATTGTACAGTGTTTTAAAGTGGTGTAAATTTTCTTTGTGAGATAAACAAGGATGCAACTGTTAACTCACATGTCCACCATTATCTAATATAAGACTATTATATCCTGTGTATATCAATGTTCTTATTTCATGTATCGGTTGTCGGCCAGTATATTGGATATCTGCTTTTTTTAGCCCCCGATTTTGGCATCAGCATCAGCCCCAAAACTCCCATATCGGTCAGGCTCTAGTTATTACCTGCTTTACTAAAGGGCCTTAAATGGACAAATCAAACACCAGCTCCACTGAGGATCTTTCGAGGTCACTGTAGTGTGATATTCATCTGGTTGAAATCTGTAGCTTCACTGCTAGCTGCTAATGAATATTCCACACTGAACCTGTAAATGCACTTTAAACCGGCCAAGGTATGAGACTACAGCATGGTTTTTTAGTATGAGATACAGAGCATGTCAAGTGAATGCAGAACTGATTTGTAAATCTTTGCATTTTGGAACCAAATTGGGGGTTTCTCACAGTTTTCAGGGGCTTTGGGTGCCAAGCCTTATTTTCTACAAAATGCAAGGATTTTGGAAGTCACCAAACAAGAAAATCTTACCTCTTTCATTAAAAAGTACATAATTTCACATACTTCGGGACTATTATTATTTCTATCTCTATGTACAAAAATCCAGAAAAGCTGGAGTAGATAACAAATGCTCATTAAATATGTCTGTCATAACCTACATCTTTGGCAAAGTCATTTACTAGCAAGCCTCAACAGTAGAAAAACCCTGCAATTAATTTATGTTAGTTATATTAAATGAAAACTTCACTTTGTGAATACTGATGAGGGCCACAAGACAAAACATATTGGCCTCATATTAGTTTTTCTACAGTAAATCACCCATTTCCTCCATTAACAGGAAAAAAAAGGTATTTTTCCTTAACATACCTACAGTGAATAGAGTAACTGGTCATTAATTGGTTAGCTACAAGTTAAGGTAACTAATCAAACTACTTGCCAACTGCTACAAGTCAGAATTGTCTTCATGATTTAAATTGTGGTTAAGGTCATGTTATCGGCTAGTTTTGTGGAAAACCGTCCTCATACTCCGTTTCAGAGTATTTGCTGGTGTGATTCCCCAACACCAGCTGTTCCTTGTGTATAAAGAGGGGCTAATTTTTGTGTCTCCACAGGGGCACAGGCATGTGAAAAGTTAAAGCTAAAGGCCTCAGTAGCAGTGCTTCATGGCTGCCTGCTGGCCTGATCTGGAACTGACTGAGGCCATATGCTCCAGGATCAGGTTCTCACTAAATCACTACCCTGGGGCTTTTGTTGCCTCCCATGACTATGCCAGCCACGGAAGTGGTACGCTATTGAGTGCATTATGCTCCTGAGTGGCTGTGGATGGAATGATTTGTTTTAGAGGGGCTTTGTGCCCAGCATACCAACTTCCCGGACAAATGAGAGACCCCCCAAAGCAACACAAAAGGCCCCTCACTGTACAGGAGACTGGATTCAACTAATAACAACAACAAAGCTGTCTATGACTATTGACTGACACCAGCTACATTGATGCAAACACTAACACGCTACAGCAAACAAAGAGCTTGAAGAGTGGATGCAAATACCATATGTACGGACTGGGTTCGGCTACAATGACTGGAACTCAAAGCATTTTTATACTCTCAATGGCAACAGACATAATGCATAGAAATACCTGATGGCAGGAATTTTGATTGAATTCGGTATTAGTTTAATCCAACCAAAACAAAGAGGGGATTTCACACCACTGCCCTTGAGATCACGACAAACAAAATCCTAAAAGAAGGGATTCCCCTTACAACTCACTGCAGCCAAACAGATAAGATGGGAAAATACAACTATTTCATTTTTGACAAGATAAGTAAAAGCGGGTCTTGGTGATCAGTTTCATTTTAGACATGTTTCAACTTCATTACCAGGGTTTTTTTTAGTACACATATCAGATTGTGTTAAAATGTTCATTTCAGCTCTTTCATTATCAAAAGATGTCTATTAACCATACAAGAACGCATTTAGTTATACCCGTGTGCACTATGTCTGTTGTACATCTAGAGTACTAGGTGTCTATTAGTAAGCTGTAGAAAAACAGCTGGATGACACCAACACAAATGTCACATTTCTTAAGTTAAATTTGGCTGATATGACCATCCCTCTCAAAACTAATTCAACACTTGAAATAAAGTACTTGAAATGTAGATAAATACGTCCATCAGTGAATATCAAACTCAAAGTAAATAGTCAATATAAATGCAACTGAACTTGAACATAAAAATCTAGGTAATTCTCGATTTTTTATTCTTTATTTTATGTCAAGTCAGTGAGTCCACTTGAGAAGCTTGATTTGAGCCCTTGGTCATAACTCCAGCCAAGTCCTGCCAATACTAATGGTTTAGAAAACATCCCATCTGCGTTCATTAATCAGTCTTTCTATATTTTTTTTTATAAATTATAGGTATGACAAGAAAATTGTCTCACCCCTACTTTCAGTGTCACTAGGATGTAGAAATTTTAGAACATGAAGGCACACCCAGGACTAAAACATGACACTAGAGACCTGATAAATGTGGAAGCCTCCATATTTTTTTCACGTAACCAACCTCAGTTTGACTGACACATCTGTTGTGCTAACATGCTGTATATCTGTGTAAATCAAGAGATGAGTCTCTCCCAGCTTCAGTTTCACACTGATAACACAGCGAAGTTCTTGTGCAACCGAATCCAAGTACTGAAACATTGCTGGTGGGCATGTCTAACTCCAGTACTCTGCAGCCATTAGTCACATCTCACCGTGATTGTACCTCCCCTCGTTTTTATCTGCGAGCAAGCGGCACGAAAGAGAGGAGAGGATTTGGAAACACTTCGCTGTTGAGGACATGGTCAGTTGTCAGTGACAGTTGGGAGGAAAATCCCTGAGTCCATCAGGCCAGGAAGAAAGGAGGAGGGGTACGGACATTAAAGCCCGGTGCTGGAGGAGGGCTGTAATTACTGGAGAATTTTTCCCGGCCCTGTATCCAGCACTAGGGACCCTGACATCACTGTAAAGCCTGACTAACTAGGGCAGTCACAGCAGCCCACATGACAGCCTGTGGAAGAGGCTTGAAAGAGGATCTCAACAGCCTGTGTGAAACAGATACTCGGCATGCCTTGTGATATAAGCAAGAAAAAAAAACTTCAGAAGTGGTAGAGGAGTGTCTGAAAGAGGGAGGATTAGAGGATTTAGCAACATGCAGCGAACAGAGATCATACGTTTATAGTTCTGCTTAGTCTCCAGGCGCAGATGTTCTTCCTCTGAAGCATGATGTCATCAGTGATAACAGACCACTTTCTGACCGATCATTCTTTTACTCTTCACACCACAGATTTACACTTCAGCGTGACATTTTAGTTTGTTAAAAAGCTACAAACAGAGTGTGGTTTGATTTGAAGCCCTTCCTCAACTTGTAGACCTGCTTTTAAGAAGGAAGAATGGCATTTCTTTTGGAGAACATTTGGAGCAGGCTGAGGTATTTCCTCCTGGAGGCCCCCCATCCCCTAACATGAACCCACAACACTTCCCATACAACTTCTCACAGTTTTAAAGTGTGAAGATAAGAGCAACACGCTTAAAGCAGCTTTTGTTTGCTCTGTGCTGCAAATCTACTGTGACCGAACTCTCAAGCTTTGTTTCATCTAGAGGAAGAGAAAGTATGAGAAAAGGCTATTTTTCTTCTTGTATAAATAAAGGACTACAGGTACGAAATTGAGCGATGTGGTGAAAAGTTTAAAGGTGTGTTAGTAGCTCTGCAAATAGTGATTATGATTGATTAATCCCCCATTGTCTGGCTTAATCCTTTATAATAAAAATGTCAAACAAGATGAGAACATAAACATAAAAGCCTGAATTTTCCCAGACTCAGTAATGTTCACAGAGAGCTTATTTTCTGTCAACAACAGCCCAATATAAAGACATTTTTCATGCTTATATTTGATATAAAGGGAAACCCAGAGATGCTTTCTCATTTTGTGTAAAAACTAAACTAAAATTACTGGGGGAGTTATCAAAATGAACTGGTATTGAAATGTTTACACCTCTAATTTTACTTATTTACCTTACAGAGTAACTCATCTCTTCTCTACCCTCTTTTCCGCTGTAAATCTACACCTGGCCTGTTTCTTGTCCAACTTTCCTCTGACATGAGTGTCAATTTATCATGTTGAAAGAACAAAGAAACCCAATTAAGGTCAACCCTCAGAAGGAGACTTTGCCATAACTGGATGCTCACCTATAGTTGGTTATTTGGTGTTGGTTTTTACAGAGTCTCGCATATTAGATGAGGGTGGAGGATTTAGAATCCTGGTTCTAAACCCAAAACTGATTCGTTTAAAAAGGAAGCTATATATATTACCATACTGACACTGTAAGAGTTAATGATATTCATTTTTGATTCATACAGTGAATAAAAGGTGTTTTTTTTTCCCACTGAAAACACAGCAAATGGATTTCTATCAACTGGCATCAAGGTCTTTTCCAGCTTGCAGTCCTGGACCAGCTGCTCTTGCTAATTACCAATAATGACTTTTTGATCCCCAGCGCTTTAGTAAATCCTTTGAGATTTGGAATAATACAGGCTAATGCGGGAAGTACGTTTGTTCTGGCTTCTGATGAAGCTGCCAAGCCACTTTGTAATTGTTAAACAGGAGTTACAAAACAAAAAAGCTGAAAACTAAACTCGGCATGTCAACATCTACCAGAATGCTCCATTATTTCATCGGAGTCTGGAGTTATTAATCTGCACATCAGACACATTCTTTAGGAGCTGTCAGACATCAGTTTGCAAACCTCGAGCCCTGGTAACCCACTTTAGACTAGTGACTATCTGTTAAAAACGCTGCTTAATCCATTTCTCCTCAGTCTTCAACAGTTACACTATAGTGTCACTCACACAAATGCATGAGTGGCATAGGTTGCTGGACTAAAATTAGACATGCACTTGCTTTTCACGAGCAGTTGAGAGATTCTGCACACTGTGGGCCTTTTCCTGACCGAACACTACAACTCCATTTATTCTGGACCTTTAAACATAGGACTCCTCTTTGGGTTTTGACAGATGAAATCAGATGTTTTTGTACAAATTCTCATGACACATTTATCTCCAACTAGTTCTCTGACATGTCAAGTTACTGTATTACACAGACAAACTGAAAATATAATACTGTGATTCATTAACACTCCCTCTCATCTGCATCACCGTGTTTAAAGTAGCCCAACCGGAAATGCTGGAATAACCATTATGGACATGCAGTAAAGTTAAGTGTGCAGTATGACTATACTGAGGGGATAACCAAGACCGTGTCAGGTCAGATATTTTTAAACTGCTAGAGGTGAGGGTGGCACTCAGCCAAAATGCACAAAAGATAGGGGGATGCTACAAGGACGTCGTTCTAATATGAGCAAAAATATTCACTAGGTGACTCAAGAACCTTAAATTGAGAAATATTCCAACATCTGGAAGTATGACTGGGTTTTAGCTGATGTCAGCATGAGCATATGTTCAGAGTGGGGAAGCAGAAGTCTGTGTCAAATAACAATCTGATCCAAAACACCAAGTACCCAATACCTGTAAGAAGAGTTCAATTTCACTTCTGCCCATGAGTTCCTGAAATGCATGTTTATTTTTGCAGACAAAGGCTTTACATCTGCACTGACAAACTCCACTATCTGCTAGAATCTTCTGTGACTGTCAAACGTCAAAGTAACAGCGTGTCCGTTTTTGTTTAGATGTGAGCTAGTGCGCATGACTAACATGACAACAATGTGAAAGATGAACTGCGATAAATGGTCGAAAGTGAGGCTTCATCTTTGGAAAAGAAAACGACAAATAGGCAAAGTGAAATCATGTGAAACAGCAGCTTAAATTCAGACTGGACATCAAATCTGCAACCACAATCAGCAGTTTAACTGTTATCTTTAAGGCACATCATTTTATCTTACATATTATCAACATGAGAGGAAGATATTTACGAGTATGTACTATCTGACCTCTTCTTTTAACACTTTAAATTTGAAAAGAGTGAGAATCAATAAGCAGAATAAGAATTAGCCCAATAAGACAATAATAAAAGAGCAACATATATGAAACTGAAATGTATAGACTGTCACTATGGCTACGTTCAGACTGCAGGCAAATGTGGCCCAAATCCGATTTTTTTGCCCGTATGTGACCTGTATTTGATCTGTTAAAGACAGTTTGAACAGCACAAGTCCAATTTTTTCCATTTCCAACCCAGGCCACTTTCATATGTGGTTCTATATCCGATACATATCAGATATTTTGCAAACTTCAGACTGAAAAGCCAGGTTGCATTTATCCAACATTTACGTCATTGAAATGCGAAAAACGTCACAATTCTGCGTCCCAGGAGGAGGAGCAGCAGGTAAACAACAACAACAACACGACGAGATAAGACACCACCATATTTACTTCGGTAAGAACAGTACGTGCTTGCGTGGTCACTTATTAGGCCCACATCAGGACCTCTTTTGCACATGCGGGTCACTTCAGGGTTGCATTCAGTTCATACTCAAAACTGATAGAAGTTGCATTTAATGTGTAATATGAATGAGCACACAAACAAATCTGATTTTTACCAAAAAGTCTGAATTGTATTGCATTAAGACCTGCTGTCTGAACATAGCATGAGTCAAATACTGGACAGATGAGACTGAAGAAAATGAGGTCAGTAAAGCTAAAAATCAATGCATCCAAAAAACACAATCTCTAAAACAGTCACTTCTCCAGATGATCGGTACAACAAAAATCTGTAAAGGTACAGATTGACCAGTTGATTATTTCAAGAACAATTTATGCTTTCAGTGCCTGTCTGAATGTGAACACTGGAATCTCAAAGCAAAACATTTAGTTATATCTACATAGTAATTTATCCGCTTAAGAAAGTAAAATAAAAAAGCAACTAAAACACAGTAACTCAACACTGAAGGAAATACAGGTTATGAAAAAGACAAAAGGCTAGACCCTCCCCTTTATGCTGGATTTAACTGGAATAAATCTGTCTGGCGAGACCTTCTCTGTCAACAACTCGTCTTTGCTCAGTTCTCGTTGACCGTGGAACCTCGACTGCAGTCAATCCCATTCCGAGTCAGGTATATGATGCAAGGCGCTTTACAAGACAGATGTTAGTCTTAGTAAAAACCATCACCATAAAAGGGAATATAAGGTGATGTGGCGATGAGTGTATGTGTGTTTTATCCTGGGTTTAGCGAGCTCGGAGGTTCTGGCAGTCAGTTCTCATACATCTTACCTCAAAAGTGTTTACAACTGAACAGACAGACACAAGAACATATTCTTCGGAGGCTTTGCGGTGAAGCTGGGGAGAAGGTACAAGTACTGCGACAAAGTATTGACAAAACACTCAAATAGATTTCAGCATTACACCTGACACGGAAACCTGATCTGCCACAAACAGGCTGATTTAAAGATAAACGCAGTATCCATCAGGCTGTGGGAAAACACAGGCGAAGTGTCAGAAAGGTCAGAGGGAAAACTTAGGTAATCCTCTGAAAACGTCCAAGAAATACCCTGAGGTGTAAATTTTTAAAATCACCAGACAAGAATTTAATGTGTATCTGCTCAGTTTTATCCTGTGTATGACAAGAACGAAACCTCTCGAATCTTGAATCTCGACTGCAATAATGCGACTGTGATTGTGTCTATGAAGGGACTTTCAAGCAAAATACTGTCAGAATGGATAAATAGGTTTCCCTGCAGATTTTGACCGATAGTGGATTCTTTAAAGCTGATATAATAATGCTAGTGTCAAGCAGGGGAAAGCTGATATCTGATTAGTCAACGAACATCAGGCCTACCTTTGAATTAGGAGCGTAACGGTGCAGAAAAATTTCAGTTCGGTACATTTTCGGTACAGGGGTCTTTGGTTTGACACATCTTTGATACGTTTTCAGTACAGTGAAGCAGACTGGGGGGTGGGGGTGGTATGGGGGGTTACACTCCAGGACATTTCTACAAAATATTGTTCAGTCATTTGTGCATTAACAGGCACCTCACATGTTATGTATTTTTTGAATGTTCGACGTTCGTTTATGGCTAACAATGTAATTTAGTGACTGTTTTTGAATGCCTCATAGTATTCCCTGAAGTGCTGTGAATGTGACCTAACAGGGTCTTTCGTGCCACAAAGCTGCAATGCACTGAAAACCAAAAGTGAAACTTAACATGCTTCAAATGTCCGACCCGGCTTCTGTGCCTCTGTTAAACTCTCCGTTGTCATGTTTTGGGTTTTTCTGAAGCGGCACTGAATGTATATAGAGGAAACCCTGCACATGGGTTCTGCTTGTGGCCGCCCTGCTTCCCAAGTGTTTGCGTTCTTCACATAGGCTACATGTATTCATCCAGTACACCTCCGTATTGTATCGAAGGCCCTAAACCAAAACTGTTCGGTACAAATGAGTGCACAGTTACACCCCTATTTTGCATCCACAAAATCTACAGTGAGAACACATAAGACACGTATGAGGTTAGAGAAATTACTGTTTTGTTTTGTACTTTTCTAGAATTTAGGTAACTGTTGTTGAGGTCAAAATACTAAATACTTGAATCAATGAAGATTAAACTCAAAGTAATTAATCAATAAATTGAAGCATCTGAAAGAACATTTAGGTGGATGAGATTTTCTTTTTAGCTTTTTTTTTTTTTTTTTTTTTAAACTTTCCTCTCAGTCAGTCAGTATTTCTATTTGAGAATCCTAATATGATCGCCTCTGTCAACCCCTTTCAGTGAATTTGGCAGAAATGGAGGAACAGTGTGTGTAAAAAAAACAAAAAAACAAAAACAGGTGTGTAATATTAAGGCAGGCATAAAAGCGATGCACATAGCATAACGGTATCATGAGCCGAAACTAAATTTGCACTTACCGCCCTTGTTGAGAAACACTAATTGTCCAACCACTTGCATTTCAACATAGTAATACCCATGACAAGGTAAAAGAATATATTGGTAATTAGCACGGCTTTGAGCAAGCTGTGCACCATTTTTTTTAGCCATGCTTTTCGGAAAAAAAAAAAAAAAAAAAAAAATGAGTGCACAGCTCGTTGCCTAATACACTGACACCTTTTCGGGTTATGAAAAAGACTCAGCTGTGGCTGTTTAACTGTACAAACTGGTTATCAATCAATCTCTACTGTCCACTGCTCAACGTCTGTGGGTACAGCAAGAGCCTGAAGGAACTACAGCTGGATCTGCTGCTGCTGAACTGGAATAATGTTTACCACGCTCTCATTTATTACCCGTGTTACATTCTGTTCATACATTGACTGAGACAAATTAGCACTTTCTCTGTACCATCATTCCCATTCGATCAAATATTAACAATTATTATTAAAACTGCACATCACTCATGAACATAGTACTTTTTGGTGACTAGTTTCCCTCTCTTTTTCATGACTTTATGCTCTAAACCAGAGGTCTCAAACATGCGGCCCGGGACCAAATCCGGCCCACCAAAGGGTCCAGTCTGGCCCATGGGAGGAATTTGTGAAATGGAAAAATTACACTGAAGATATTAATCATTTTAGTTCAGGTTCCACATACAGACCAATTTAGTCTCCAGTGGGTTGGATCAGTAAAATACTATCATAATAACCTATAAATTTTTCTCTTAGTAAATATAAACATTTTCATGTCATTTTACTGTATTTACACTAAAACAAACTATCATTTCACAAAAATGCGAATAACTTGAACAAATATGAACATTTTGAAATGTCTGAAGTGCAAGTTTACCAAAATTCTGCCTGTTACTAAATCTTTCGGGGTATTTGTAGATCCACTGTGATCTGTAAGTTGTAATTTACATGCGTAAATGATAAACTGAGACATAATATTGTTAACATTGCACTTAGTTTTCTTAAGAAAATTAAATTTGTTCATGTTATTTATGTTCTTTTAAAGAATAGTTGGTAGATGCAAACATTTTCATCACATAATTGTATTTTTTTCACTCTAAAACATAGAGTTTGGAGTTGACATTATCTATACGTCATTACCATTTCACTGGTCCGGCCCACTTCAGATCAAATTTGGCTTAATGTGACCCCTGAACTAAAAAGAGTTTGACACCCCTGCTCTAAACCATGTCAAAACTGGCAGACGCTGTGAATGGAATGGCATAAATTCCCAGTATGTCAGATACCCACATGATGTAATACACTGGTCAAATTTCCCAGTATGCATTTTCAGCCATCTAAATGACATACTGCTTCCCATAATGATCTCCTTCTTCTTTTGTTTAATGACGGGTGATGTTGGAGCGTGAGACAGAGTTCCCTATTTACATACATTAAGGAGCCGACTCAGGAAATGTAGAGGAAAACATCCGTGCACCGCTGGGAAATGAACAACCAGTGTAAGGAGATAAAACTACTAGGCTATAGTACGAGCTACTGATACGTTTTCATAGAAAGCATGATGTATGGTCAATGAGATACGCAAGATAAATAAGATAAGGCACTAACTGACACCAGCGACTGATAAGAATAATCCCATATCTAGTAAATTATTTCATATAGATTATATAAACGTCTGTCCACTGCTGCCGTTTATAAACGGTGACAAGGCTGGTGGTCATGTGACATTTTATCACAGTGAATATATTGTAGTTTAATTCATCACTTCATTATGAAACTATGAACACTTCTCACATTAAACACTGAGGACCTCCATCGTTCTATACCTGTTTACTTACTGCAGAGTTGGACTCAATTTGAAGTGAGACGGTCAAACTCAGTGACGCCTACAATACCAACACACTCAAGACTCAAAATAAAAGCGGTGTACACTAATGCTGCATTCTGCACCGCTGCTTCAACAACAATAAATCACACTCAATGCACGTCAGAGTTCAGGAGCTTGACCAGCCACTAATAGATTTGCAGTAAATCTTCACTGCCTGAGGTCGTCATTTCATCAGTTATTTATTATTCAACTGCAGCAAAATGTACTTCACAAACTGTACAGGTTAGTCTGCAGGATAAGCATTATGATCCAACATTTTGATGTGGATTCATGCAAAAGAACCATTACAAATGGACTCAAATAGGAGTGTTAGCTGAGCAAGTAGTGCTAACAACACCAAATATCACCATTACACTGGTTCTTGAGCCACTTCAGACTAGTGTTGCCGCAATTAGTCGACGTAATCGACCATGAAAATTGATCGACAGCAATATTTTTAGTCGACGTGTCATTTTACTATTGAACACATATTTATTTTTGGCTGTGGCACCTGGGGAATCCATACCAGTATTGGCGCCTGCAGCCGTACCTCAGACAGAGAGAAAGAGACCCCCGTCTTATAACCATCTCAAGTTTCATTCCCCCGTTCTTACAGTTGACCCCCCCCTCCCTCAGTCCGCGGATCCGTGCGTACCGATCACCCCCCTTGAGTTGTATTCAAAATAAAATGGACACAACAAAATAACAAACACTTGACTTTTTTCTTTTTTTTTTTTAAATTAGCCGTTTAGATTTGTCGACTAATCGAAAAATTTGTCGAAAGATTAATCGCTAGAAAATTAGTCATTAGCGGCAGCACTACTTCAAGCTAATATTAGCGTTAGTATACTGTCACTCAGAACATTTAACATTAAGACTTATGTTGTAGTAAAGTTTTAGTAGTCTTGTTATTTATTTAGTTAATCTCTCTGAAAAGCAGGACAGATGAAGAGAACGGCTTTGTGGGTAATATTTCAGGGTGTATCTATAGCCTCATAACAGTAAAACTATGACCCTGTGGTTGTTAATAATGATGTATTACAACTTTGTGGTTACTTTAACAGCCCTAATAATAGCCTAATACAGGAAGTGACATGTATTATATGGTCTATGATTTTCCAGGACAGGTGATTCCAAATGCACCATTTTAGATTACTATATGTGCACTGTACATATGCTAATCGATTCAGAGCTTATTCAATAAAACACCTCATTCCAATTCCTGTCAGGGTTGTAAATGTAAACTTTAATGCAATCAGAAAAGCGCTGCTGACTTTCCTCTTTCTGTTGCTTTGATTTGACACGACAAAACAAAAATGGAAGTCCTTATGTCCATTGTATTCAGAGCGATACAGGCAGAACGCATTTCAACAACAATGGGGAAGCACAAGGCCTTGGATCGCATTTGATGAAAACAGCCACATGTGACTTGATCACACTATTATTTCCCACAGAAGCCGGAATTAAATTTGCATGACATTACATAACATTTATGCTTCTGTATTCCAGTGTATGCTGCTCGCCAAGCACATAATACACCTCAAAACAATGAAATGTTCTGGGAGAGATGGTTTTTAAAGGTTGGACGCTTGTTTTTCATTAGATAACTATGATACACTGCTCAATAATAAATGTTTTTGTTTTTTGTGTTCCACTTCTCCTCTGGCAGACAGAGCGGCCTGTTGACATCTACTTTGTTTACAGTGCCTGCAGCTTCTGTCATTAAGAGTGAGCCCATCATTCATCACCTCCGACTCGTCCTTCCATCATGTGTAGTCACGTCCCAGTGTGTTCACATAAGTCAGGGATCGCTTAAATCTGAGCTCAGCCTCTATCAAAAGACTGACCTTGTTCAAGCCAGGACACTTTTCAATTTTCTGTCCAAAAAGGCAGACCCGCTCTGTTTCTTTCCCACATATCTTTGTGAAATTTATTTCCACTGTGACATCAAATATGTCCTCACAGCCAGTGGAAATATTTATTTAGAAGGTGCTCAGCCTTTTTATCTCCTGTCGTCCTTGATTATTTTCCAACAACTTATGAAGCAGAGTGATTCAGTTTTATTATTTGAGATCAATAACTGTACTTGCAGTGTTTTCATCTCCAGGAAGCTTTCAAATCAGCGTTAAATGGTGATCAATTCTGCACTACAGGCTGGCTTACGGACAGATCTACAGTGAAGTATGGTAATGAGGAAGAGATTTTAAGATTTTGTGCCGCTATTATACATAAGACCTAATTTTCTTCCTTGGTAATATAAAGACTCATGTAAAATCACATTACAAAACTGCACACGTTTGGAGTATTAACTGTGCTAATGTGTGTCTCAAATGTGCAGCATTTATCAACCAACAGCAACTTATGAAAACTCTCATTAAGACTATAATAAGGAAACACTTGCTTTCCAAATCAATATCCTTCTGTTTGGCGTCTATACGATTCACATAAAAGCTCACAACTGGCTTGATGCACTCGGCGGATCGGGTGATAATGAATTAACAGAAAATTATTCGTTTGCACTTTCACAAAGAGGGGAGGGTCGGCTTTGCGGAGAGGCAGATACAGAAGGCCTCAATGAGCAAGCACAAAGGCAGCGATACTCATCACGGGACCAAGTGCTGCATCGTACCAGCATTCTTTCTAGGGTGCTAGAATAAGACAACAAAGGGCCACAATGTGCCTATTCATCACCAGTACAGTATGCTAATAATGTAGATGGGATGCATTCTCACCACCCTCCCCGTGCAGAGAGGGCGGATCAGCTGGGCCGGTCAAAAAATATCAGCAAAAAGAATGTTTAGCGCTCTGAGTGATTGATGTTCGTCAACTTCAAGAAAGCAATTATTCCTACACTTTTTTTTCCCAGTCATACTACAACAGGGGTCTCAAACTCTTTTTTTTTTTCCAGGGGCCACATTCAGCCCAATCTGATCTCAAGTGGGCCAGATCAGTAGAATAATTGCATAATAACCTATAAATAACGACAACTCCAAATTTTTTGTCTTTGTGTAAAAAATCCCTATTAAACAAAAAAGATGTGAATAACCTGAAAAAACTGTAATTTCTTAAGAAAAATAAGTGCAATTTTAACAATGTTATGCCTCAACTTGTCATTTACACATGTGCATTATGGACCAAATCTACAAAGACACTTTTGTTCATCCATCAGTCTCTATGACGACCTTGACTTCAGTTTTTGTGGGTCCTGGAGTGGCTTGTCAGCCCTATTTTTGCCCTGAAGTACCTGCCACAAAGACACTAAACACTGAGTAACAGGCAGAAAATTGTTAAAAATGTGCTTAATTTTCTTTAGACATTTCAGGTTGCTCATATTTGTTCAGATTATTCACATTTTATTGTTACAGGATAGTTTGCAAATGTAAGTATTTCCATAATTTAATGTGATTTTTGTTACTAAAACAAAGACAAAAATTTTTTAGTTGCCATTATTTGTAAGCATAGTGTAATATTTTTTTCACATCAAACCGCAAAGAAAATATGGAGTCATTATTTTTTGGAGGTTATTATGCTATTATTTTACTTGAGATCATATTGGTCTGTATGTGGAACCTGCACTAAAATGAGTTAGACAGCCTTGACTGTGGAATTTTCTCACTTTGCAAATTCATCCCACGGGCCGGATTGGAACCTTTTCGTGGGCCACATGTTTGAGACCCTGGTACTACAACATTTACGAGATGTTTAGCAAATCAGAGTCTAGAAAATCTAATATTTTCAATTCTGGGCTTTAACCTAAAAAGATTCTATTATTTTTCCACAAATTTCTGCAGACCAAGTTAGAGTTGAATGACTATTTTCTGATTGCAGCTTTTCATTGGTCCAAAAGAAGGTTAACTTAAGGCTTTGGCAAGAGGTCAGTGATCTGTTTCGACATTATCCAAGTCCCTGGATCTGAACTTTAAAGGACAAAGACACAAGGTTGTATAAACACTAAAACGTTCACTACTTCTGCAATATCATCAAGTAAGGGGCTGTACTGTCCAAGACAAGCAGGTGGACATTCCTGATGATTGAACGTAAGACGAATACAACATTTCCCAGGTTCACCTTGAAGTTGATATGATGAAAGATAAAATGACTAACACCATAATATCCTGCTCAGTGTTTTAACGTCCACTGTATCACACCCTCACAGAGCCTCTGGTGTTATTTTAATACTGTATATTTCCAATACTCAGACCAATATTACGAAAGTCATCATCACATCACCAAATTAGGCAAGAACTTTGGGTTTTCTCATCATCCCACATCAGTGTTAATACCGTGGCGCTACTTTCAGCCACATCACTCAGGTTGAACCTCACCGCTTTTCATTTTATCTAGACTGTGTCAACTTTCATACATGCCTGTATTTGATCCGAGGGCTGCGGATTTCCACATGTATATTTTCTTATCTTGTGCCTCGAGCTTTGATGTATTAAACCCTCTGGAACACCGTGAACACAGGTGAATTACTTCACAAAAGTAGCGTTTATCAAAAGTAAATGACACGTTCACATTTCAACTGTAAGTGCATTTACAGTGATAAATGTGCTCCTCAGATTTGCGAAGATGTGAGGTCAAAAGCCTGTTTGGAGGATCCGAGGCGTCTGTCCAAATGAGAGGTGGCAAAGGACAAGGTGAAAAACCCTCGTGTACACTGTGAACACAGATAGTGTTTGCGTTTCTCCTGTTTACATGATCTGTGGCTTATCACGGGGGAGTCTCTGTGACAAAACACTCATCTCTTCACCCTGTGACTTGCAGAACAATCATTATACAGTTCAGCATAAAGGGTTCCATAATTCGCTGATGGCAAACAAACTGAGCCGGTTGGTGTGAAGTCAGCGTGTTCAGAGTAAACACTTGTATCTATGTGACAGACGTGTGTCACTAAAACGCACAGACAACACAAAGTGGACACTGAGGGTCAGGCTTGTGTTGTGATTTCCACAGACGCGTTTACACGTGTCCTAGGATTCCAGAAATAATCCCACATGTAACCGCCTCAATCAGAAGAGACTGGACAAAGCAGAAGAAATATTTCAATTAGACTGTGAAGGAAAGTGTAAACCTGTGATAACTCATTCCACAGGGAAATATTAGTGTCTAAAGAACCAAGTTAAATCCAATCATTTGTCTCTTTTTTGGAAAAAAAAATATATATATATACCCGTTCGTTCCATTTATGTTTGCTCCACATGGGATAAAACATTATGTGATGTGACAAGATGCCAGGAGGGACATAAAGATGAGCAAATAAAACTGCAGAATAGGGTACAACAGACTGAAGGATTGTTGAATTTCTTGATGTTCGACAGGCTTGAAACAAGTCTTCAAATGAGTATTGAAAAGATGACAGAAGCGTGAATCCCCGGAATGACTAAACAAGCCAAAAACCTCTGGAAAAACACTCTTCTCTTGTCATATTTTATGTCAGTTCAGATGCTTCACATAATCTGAATATAGTCATATAATAATACTAACAACAACAACAACATCAATAACAATAACAATAATAATAGTAATGTTACCTTACACACCCAAATTATTCTGATTAAATAGTTTGAGCATGTAAGCTAATGTTGTACAGGATAGGTTAAACAATTGTCCATGTACACATTTAAGGTAGAATCTCTGGTCAGACTGATGCATTCTATCAGCTTTAAGAACTTCAGTCCATGTGAAAAAGGTTAATATGATACATGCACAAGACCAGGAGTCAGTATAAAGTGCAAAGTCTGCAGCCCTGTGATGCTTAGTGAGACAAAGGTGACCCTAAGTGGATTAGGCAGTGATAAATTATAACCTTGCTTGTAAAACCGCAAACATGGGAAGTGAAACCACTCAGCCAAGGTCTTCCTGTTAATTAGAAAGAAGATGTGACATTTTACCAAAATTCACCAACACGTGCAAACACAAACTGTTTGCCTTGTACCTACTGAGAACTGAAGGTGCAGCAATCATGTAACCGTCACGGTGCGGTGAATAAATAACGGTGACATAAGGGTAATTATTCAAGTTTAGCTGACAACATGTTCTGTTCCAGAAGCGGTTAGTGGCTGCTCAGTAAACAGATTAATGAAAGAGCCCATTTGCTGATACGAATTGTTAAAGTGTAAACATCTAGACTTTCAAAGGGTTTGACGGCCTGGTCTGCAGTAAAAAAAGATGCTTACATTGTTGACAGTGAATAAATGAAGCGTCAATTAATTTTAAGAGCTAAATTAATTAAAAAAAATAAAAAATTCACCTAATTCTCAAACTTTACAGACCAACACTTATCAAATCAACTTTCTAGACGTTTCTGATGTTCGGACTTTACCCAGAAACCCCAAGGACATGACTTAGTGGAGCAGGGGTGATATGTTTGCAGATGCATCCTGTTCCTACTTGTCATCTCATGTTCCAACATCAGATAGAGTTCATAAGAAACCACAGACGCTGGAAAAAGTGGAGGGAACCAACTATGTTTCAGCTAAATATATGAACTTTCCCCTTTTTTCTACAGATACACCTACGGGAAAACAAAAGCTTTCCATGTTGTCAAGAAACTTTTGAGCTTGACAAAAGTTTAGTTGAATTTTTCTGAGGATTTAAAATGACAACTTAATGTACTTTGTCAGTTTTGTTTTCTTTAAACCGGCTGCGTGTTGGTCGTTAAGGGCATCTCGTGCATTTCGTCACAACTGCTGAATAAATGCTGAATTATGGAGTGGGAGATGAGCCTCTGTGACGCATCACATGATCTACTTAATGCTCAGACATCAGTTGCACAACTGTGTCGCTGCCACACAACCGTCATGTGTGATACCACTCATTTCCTTCCTAAGTGATACTAGTAAAACAGGCTGGTACTTAAAGAGTACGACAGTTTTAGAAAAATACAGAGCACACAAATAAGAAATACAGGAACACAAATCTCACACAAAGTTTAATTCAAAGATTGATCTTTACCTATTTACAAATCCATGTATCATACGTTCTTTTCATATTCAATTGAGAATCCACAATCGGAAAATGAAAAAATGACTCGTTTTTTCATAATTCATGTACAAATTAAAAACCAAAAAATGAATTGTTTTTCATTCTTTCAATTGTATGCACAAATCAAAAATTGGAAATAAACAAAAGGACCAAATGTTGAGTTCCATTTTGACATTTTTGATATCCGATTTGGTATGACTTGGAAGTTACTGACTTCTTCGTGTGTTGAACTGGACAATCAAGGGTTTGCTGGTATTCTGCCAAATGCATTCTGAATAATGGAGAATTTCGTGTTATTCAGAGGCAGCAAACGCGTTACTGTCAAGGAGGACAACATGACAACTGAAAAAAAGGTCAGGATCTTCCAGGTAATATTGTTTCATCTAATACAGTGTGTCAATGGTAGACAACCTAAGTAGAAGCCACTTCGCGTAACACACAAAGAAGTCAGTAACTTCCAGGTCATACCAAATTGGATATCAAAAATGTCAACATGAAACCCGACATTTAGTCCATTTGATTATTTCCAATTTTTAATTTGTGTGTACGATCGAAAGAAGGAAAACAACTCCTTTTTTGATTTGTACACGAATGATGAAATAAGTCATTTTTCTGTTTTCTGATTGTGGATTCTCAATTGAATATGAAAAAAACGAATGATGCACGGACTTTTACAGTCATTCACAACTGTATTTATTCATTTCACTTTGATTAAAACCAATTAGATTATAGTGACGACTCCTTGTTGGAACACCGACACAAAATGAAGCTGAAACAAGCAGACGTCAAGCAGAGTATTAAACTGACTTTATTCACGTTATATCCTGGTGAACGCAGAGTTAATTTCTATGTCCCATGTTACACCTTTAGTCAAAATTAGCTAATTTCCACATCAACCTCAGTTTCAATCCAATTCTTTTAGCAGTTGACTCAATATTATGCTCATTTGTGAGCTTCTCTGCAGGTCCTCTACCAAATGTAAAACTGAAAAGGCAACTAATCTAGTATCTGACACAACCACCGACATTGGATGGCTGAGTGTGAGCATCCGTTCTTACTGTGGTTTTCCTCTGCATGATTTCATCAAACAAGACTTTTCAAGGAGGAGGAACTTTGATGACAGCATCTGTCTCAGTTCATGTAGTCCTAGATTTCAGAAGCCGATTCAAACCACTTCTAACAAAATGAAACAAGCCTCGAGGACAGCATTAATATGAACTCATGCCCTTATTTATGAACTGTGCATCACCTGCTTTAAAGACGAATTCAATGTCAATGCACCACTGAAGTAACTCTGCAGTCCTCAACCTATCGTCTGCAGGTAAATCCCAAAGAAACAATACAATACACGACAACCCATACATCTAAAAATAGACAAGGACACTCAGATAATTGCTGGTTACCTGCCAAGTGGTTTCTTCCACAAACCCCCAAAACCTCAGAGAAGAATTAGCAACAGTTGGTTTGGGGTTCATGATTGTGTGATGTTAAATAAGCTGCATATTGGATGAGCTCAAACACAATGAAGTGCTCCATTCATTATGTACTTGTGTATATAAATATAATAAGTGGCACAAGTGCTTTATTTACATGAAAACATCTTCCAGGTTCTCATGTTTGCATTATTTACTGTTCATCTGATGGTGTAAAATGACCAGCTGTAGGGTTGTTTAACAGCAGGTGCCGTACTTTCTAGACATGTTTGCTCTTGAGTTGCACTTTAATGTCGTCTAATAATCACATTCTGGAGCTGTTGGTCCATAAATATACAGACGGTTTATTCCAAATCCGAAGAATTTGGTTGAACTTGCTTGACTCTGTTTTATATTTTTCTACCGGTTTTGAACTATTCCACAATAAATATCACACTATTTATTTCTAACCACATTTCACTGAAAAAAAAAAATTAGACGATTATTTTACAAACACAGACTGTACAGTCACGGGAAAAAAATGATTAGACCATCAAAAGTCATCAAAAACAATGGTTATGCAATCAAGGACTAACTCCTGGGTGTATCATGTGACTAAAACAAACAGAAAAGAAAACATGGAATGCCTAAAAGCACTGTTTTCGTCAGTACAATGCCATAGATATTGATGTACGAACTGAAGTGATTTTGGTTATTATCAAGAAAACATGGAAAATGGATAGATATCAGGTCTGAAATTAAACTACCATGAGCCATTTTTGTTGTTATCATTATATTTGTCCAAGCAAATGTACCCTCAATTGTACCAAGCATTAAAATTAACACGAAATTGAAGAAAACATGGGGTGGTCCAATCATTTTTTTCCTGTAGATATGAGTTAACTCTGGTTGAACATGACGGTACTCTTTCCACCTTGATGCTTAACACCTAATATTCTACATTTAGACTCTTACCTCAACATGCCATCTATAACTGACTGAGGCAGAGGCTGTTCTTGATATGAAATACATAATTATATGATTACGTGCACAGACAGCCGGTGTTTACCCTGGACAGAATGATGAGCAAAGGTTGAAACGTAACCTTGTGCTCTCAGCCCGTTCACATGATTATATGCTGACACAGACTCATGACTGCTTGTGGAAAAGGTTGCGTTTCTTTTCCTTTTTTTTTCACTCCCTTCCGGCAAGTGAGATCAGGTTTAAAGTTTGACACTACAGCATGTTTACAGTGATGTGCTGCTTGAAGAGGCATGTTGTCACGTCAGATATTGTTGTATTATCGGTTTTTTGTTCATCTTGACTTTCAAACAATGATTATACGGTCAGAAATCATTCTGTTAATCATACAATATATATACAATTCATGTTAATTTTCCAGTGAAACTCAAATAGAACTAGATTTTTACTTTCTGGAAGTACTCCTCAAATACATTAACTTATTATGTTTATTATTCATCCAAAGTTGAGAATTTCAGCGCTCTTGAAAAAGTCAAAAGAAATCAGCCAAATCATCAGTCTATCACCATTCTATAGATAAATCACATAATGCAACTGTTTTTACAGAGCTACTTCCTTAAAGACTTTATTTTCAGGTTTATGTTTTTTCTAGGGGTGTAATGGTTCACAAAACAAGACAGAATTCATGATACAAACATCCACAGTCTCAAGTCACAAGATGACAGCTCTAATTGAACAAACCCAATTTTCATTTAAAGGTTTACCCTCAAATATAACATTCACAAAACTAAAACTGCACGAACAAAATGATGGCTTTTGGTTACGTGTGTATTTATTTACTTTTTTAACACATGGACTGGTCTTGAGGGACTGTTATTGCTTATTTTTGTTCTTTTAATTAATAGAGGGAAAAAAAATCTGTGTGTAAAAACCAAGGTCTGAATCAAACTGTGGATTTGGAGAGCTGTTACTATAAAGACTAAGACAATTACAAAAACAAGGTCATAGGTCGCCCCTAATGACCAATTAGTTGCCTAATTGGTCAAGAGGAGCAGCTGTGTAAATCGAGGGTTGTTTCCAGTTACTATACCTCAATAAGCATAGACCATTTGTGAAACAACAGTTAACTTGTGAAACATGTTTGCTGCCACACTTCCTCATTTTACACCCGTCTGTCTGTGTGTCTGACTGAGTATGGAGGAGTTGCTCATTTCAACATTCAGAACAAAGGCTGTTTAAAGCCATTTAAAAAGGTCTCCAGTAAGTCTAAGCACTTTCTCAAATGCTTAATATGCATTAGACACGCAAATCAAAGTAGAACACAGCGTTAGATTTTCTCTGCACCAGCCTGTGGCAAAACTACTACTTGTAACTTCAAGTTGAAAGTGAGAAAACTTTTTATATCCTCTTTAAAAAAAATCCCCATGAGACAAAACCAGCTAAAATGCTTGACAGAGGCTTTTGTCAGAGGCTGATCTTTACATGATGACTCTAGAGACTCCAGCCGTTGTTATCCTGGGGACAAACCCCCAATGGAGCAGTTAAAGCAGGATGTAAACTACAGCTGTATGGGGACAAGTTACAAATTACATTTTCAGCTATGAACCAAATCCCTAGTGTCCTACTTTTACGTGCCAAAGCTTCCATAGCCTGGAAGAGCAGGTCGACCTATTTCAAACACTTTGCAGATAATTTCTTGGGAAATAAGCAGATGTTTAGGGACAAAGTGAGCTTAAACTGTGAAGAGAAAACCAATTAATGTCAACCCATAAGAGGAACAGAGCTGGGGGAGTTGATACGTGAGGTTTTCTCTGCAAACAGGAGAGTGAAGCGGGTGTGTCCCAGAAAACACCCCGATATTCAATGTCACAGAGGGGTTCGTAAACAGGGATTACACGGTTCATACATACCCTCTGCAACCAGCTCCTCCACAGTGACCTGATACCGGCCCACGGCGAACACCTTCCCGAAGTAGCTGCTGACTCCGGAGCTGGACCCGGACGCCCCTCCGAGTCCGCCGCTCTCGGACTTTGGCATTCTGGAAAACTTCTTCATCCTTTACTTTCTCAGTCCGGCCACCAAATGCAATCCCTGTTTTGCGGGAAACTGACCCCACACAGTCCAGTTAAACTCGGTAGTGTCCAGCGTCCCCTATCTGCTTATCTGGAATCTGTTCTTCTCCTGCATGCTCCGCTGCTGACACTTCTTCTACAGGGACGACATGAAAAGTACAGCTTATAAAACAGCCTCCCAAAGCTGGAACCGGTGACTGCATTCACTACGAAACCAAAAAACAAAAACAGACAGTGGCTTCCTTAGCTAATGTGACACATAAGGCTAACTAGCATGCGTGGACTCATCGGGTCAAAAACGCTGCTCCGACACTCACACAGTGGACGGGGCTGGAAGCAATTCCCCCCGCAGCTGGCACGGGTTGTTACCCCCTCCTAGCGTGGCGATGAACCCTCTCAGAGGACTAAATCAACTCCCTATAAAACTAGCATCAGCGCTGCTAGCTTCGCACGCCCGCGACTCGTCCACTTCACTCGGGCAAAGCGGCTAGTTAGCTCGCTAGCTGCGGGAGTTAGCCGCTAACGAGATTTGCTAGCATCGACAACAGTTCGTCCGCGAGCCAGAGAAGTGCAGGTGGGCTAACAAAGAGGCGCCCGACACTCGTAACCGTCCCTCGTTTATCAGAAAACCTCCAGCGAAGTCGTGCCCCGTGTTTGTGTCATCTCCACGCCGCTCATTTCGGCGGAGCTCCGTTAACGTTAAACTTCTGGTGACTCCCTAACGGTAGTCTACAGAAGAAGTGGGTGGTTTGTTATTTACCCAATGAGAGTGACAACCTAACCTGACGTGGCCCCGCCCCCTCTATTGTTATGATTGGTGTAAGTGGAGAATGTATGGAGGCCCATCAGCGACAATGAAAACATCTGTGCAGACACTGATAAATAAATGAACTAGAATGAGACAGAGAGAGCACAGATTTATGCCGAGCTTTTCCTCTAAACCACAACATCACAGACCTGTTTCATTGCAGACATTTAGGTTTGAAAAAGCAGATTACAGGCGTCACCATAGGGAGTATATAAAGATGGTTTCTTCCACACTTTCTTTCCACTGTGGAAAAATTAGGCCTGTAAAGGTACACATACTGAACCGAACCGTTTCGGTACACACCTGTTCGGTTCGGTACACAGCTGTACGGAAACGGCACAGTATGATGAGAAAAAGAGAAAGGAACGAAAGACGCTGCAAGTTCCACACGGACATATTGAAGGACGCGCACATCGACCCGAAATACAAAATAGCAGCTGATATAAGGTAAAAAAAAAAAAAAAAAAAAAAAACAACAGCAAATGTGGTGTGAACCTGGAAGGAAGGGACTGAAGACCCTCCATCATTATTACAGTCCAGTTTGGATCAGTTCAGGTCCTGGTGAAAGACAACAATGGTGAAAGAGACGTTAATAAGACGGACGTTGTTTGGCCCCTAGGAACTACGGTAGTTCTAAAACACTTACACTAGCTCTGCCTGTCTCTCTCTCTCTCTCTCTCTCTCTCTCACATACACACTGTATAACAGAGGAATAGAACCTGCAGTTGGACGTTGAAATTACATAAATTTTCACTTTCGTTTCCCGCCACCGTTAGTTACGTTAGTTATGGACCCCCCCCCCCCCGGCTCCGACCAAAAAAAAAAAAAACCATCTCCCCGACAAATCGCACCCTGCACTCACACGCACACGTACACACAGTGTCCTAAACAGTTTATCTTTCCTAAAATAGATAATTTGGTTAATTTTTTGTTGTCAAAGTTGCTCTTCAGTTTAAACAAAATACCAGTTTGTCCTCTTGTTAATGTTGCACTTCATGTGGATTTTTTTAGGTATTTTATGCAGAATATGAACTGACAGAACTGTGATTTGATTTTTCTTGTTTGTTCAAAACTACCTGTCAGGAAAAGTGCAATACTAATATTTAAAATACATTTAGTAACATTGATCATTTATTTTATTTTCTAATTGATTTATAGCAGCAGAATTATATTATTCCTGTTTTTCTATATTCTATTGTGTCCAAAAATTAGGGGAAAATTTTTCAAAAATTCATAAATGTGTTAAAAACATTTTGAGGGGTTTTCTTTCTTCCCGTACCGAACCGAAAAAAAAAACGAACCGTGGTTTTCAAAACCGAAAACATACTGAACCGAAAATTTTGTTGTAACGTTACAGGCCTGGTAAAAATTACACAAAAATCTCATCTTCTGCGATGCAACATGGAGCCAGTGTATTCAATATCCAAAATCTTCTAACAGAAAAACCCGGATGCTTGTGTACTGTAATTTCTCTTTTAATGAGACTTGTTTGGGTTCAGAAGGGGTTAAATTCATGCATTTAACTCAGCTACAATTATTACTGCACTTTCCCATTGTCAGATTTAGATAAACTTTTAAGAGACTTAACCTCCTCAGACTCAGCTATGGGTTTTCTGTCCACATTTGTGGACAAGAGTTTCACAACTTTATACAAAAAAAAAAAAGAAAGAAAACTGTCCACCACAAAGGACACTCCATAAAAATTTTAAAAACGGCATCTGAAAAAAACTATTGCATCATGATGTTTCCAATATAGGCACTTATTTAATAAAAAACAAAAAAAGCTTGTACTTTCCTGACATTCCCTGGGTCTTAGGAGGTTAAATAGTGTGTTTAAGCTCCTGGTTCATTTACCTTCCCCTGATTTGGACAGAACAGAAAAACAGCAGACAAACCTAACACAGTGTGAACATGTGAAACACCTCATAAAAGCCTTATTCTATGTCAGAGGAATCACTAAAGATTGGTTTGGAAAACAAATATGAATTGACAGCTCTGTGATGACATGGCAAGACATCCAGGATGTACCCCGCCTTTACCTTAAGACAGCCGGGATAAGCTCCAACATCCCCCATGACCCTGGATGGATGGATGGATGGAAATATATGATTTGCAATCGATGGCGAGAGAGGAGTAATATTTTAATCCTGTTGGAATTGTGTCACCATTTACATATATGATATTTATTAGTTTAAAAGACAATTTTACAAATCAATAAACTCACAGTTTATGGCAAAAAAATTGTGAGAAAGCATGTAGTTTTGTGTTAAACAGCTGAATGGACTGAATACATTGGTGTACGTCATGCACATCACCAACACCAAAATGGCTGCTGTCTGGGCAAATTTGACCTTAGCTTTCAGAGAGCGATGTTGAAAACTACTAAAGCAGGTGAAAACCCATCCAGTCTGACCTTTATATTTCCTGATTTTTTATATTGTGACATATTAAAGCCTGATAGTTCAACACCCCTTTAGCCCTATCAGCCCACCCGCAGGCTGAAAAAATTATATTAATATTCATCTACTATAAAAATATAACAAATCAGGACAATGGATGTTTTTTTCAACTTTTGCTCAAAGTTTAGACCCTGATGTTAATAAAAGTACATCAAAAGTGTATTTTAGTGCAAACTTTAATGTTCAAACATGATTTTTAATCTTTGTGGGGTGAAATATACGCTATTAAAAATCTCCGACACGAACAATTAATTTATGCATATCATCGTCAATCCCGCCGAAAAAAAAACAGGCGAGGATAAAAAATTCCAATTTCTCTTTTAGTTTGTTACAGTTTACTCAGGCAGAGTAATAGATCCAATATTTTAGAAAATGGGAATAGATTCTGTGAGGTCTCTAAATGTCCATAGACACAAAGAACATCCATATGAACCTTATTATTATAAGTATTATAAGTTATTCTTCATTTACTTTGGGTATGTCTTTTTAGGCGTTTTTCCCCTGAAAATGTGGTCAGGGTTAAACAGGTTAAAAACTTACTGTGGTTTGTTAATTTATAAATGATCCTTTTCCATTGACAGACATCATATATGTAAATTACTGCATTTTTACCAGCACTTAGGCCAATAGTGGATAACCGCAGGGACATTTATTATAGCTGGCTTAGTTTGGATATTCAAATTTACATTATGATTATATGGTACTCATTATTTGCAGAAGAGCCGCAAGTGATATATTTGCAATGACCACGAACACTGTTTGACCAGTCAAACAAATGAGTAAATCTTTACATGGACTCTGTACTGGTAAATCATGACTTTTTAAGTGTAAATGAACTGTAGTCAGTAGTGGTTTTTCCATTGGACGTGTGCACAAAACATTACCGATATTTACTAAATGTTGAAAAAACATAAGCGCATAACGTCGGTTTTTCCATTAAATCACGAATTCGATGATTTGTTTATTTATTATCGCGAGATGACATGAGAAGTCATTCCTTAAACATGGCGACAAACGTAAATATGATGTTGATTTGCAGATATATACATTATTATTATTATATGTTACCCCTCTATCTTGTACTAAATGAAAAAATGATTCAGTTTCCTGGTGTGTCCACACAAACAGCACCATGTTTCTTTTAAAACTCTTCTCCTTCACTTGTTATAGCGTCCGTCAACATCCGTTTTTTTTTTGTTTTTTGTTTTTTTAATTCACATAACACTAGTTGCAGAAAAAGGTCTTTCCATTGCAGTTTTGTGTGATATACCATTTGCACTACGCCTGAAAAACCACCTCTTGCCAGCACAAAAGCAAGAGTTTTGGCGAAATTGTTTTTCCATTAGGTACATTTTTATGCGCAAGTTATATTCGTGCAATTTAAGGGTCAATGGAAAAGCAATTTGTGATACATTAGAACCCTGATTATGTCATTTGGCAAACATTTAAACAGACTTTTGATCTTAAACTAATCATATGCACAAATCAACAACATAAGAACAGAGAAGAACACTCATTACCTAAATATAAAGAGTATTTTTTGTATTTAACCCTTTCATGCACAGTGGTCACTACAGTGGACAGTTATTCTACAGCTGTTCTCTTGTATATTCATGGGTTTTGTTGTTTTAGTTCCATATCAACCAACACAGTGCATCATCTCATACACTGCAATTCATATCATGACTGTAACTTTGCTGTTCTTGATAAACCTGATCTGCAGTAACATGTTTGAGTGGAAATCAGTTGCTAATTGTTATTAGACTGTAATTTACAAGAGTTTTTTTTTTTTTTATTTTGTTTTGTTTTGTTTTACTTTTTTTTTTTTTTTTTTTGCTTATTATCTCCATGAAGTGAGTAGTAACTAGTATTAGCGTATGATAAAATGTGAGAAAACATCAGATTAGCTGCATTAAAAATATTTTTAATTCATAGTTTTCACACTTTATATCAGTAAATACATGTTTCTTTGCTTCAAAAATTAAACACATGGTGTCCAGCTGAGTGGACATTTTTGCAACTGTGAAAAATAGGTTCATAAAAATATATCAATCACATTGTTTTTTTGTTGTTGTTTTTTCCCCCCATGCCTAAAGAGGAATACAAATTTTGATTAAGGTTCTCATAATTCATGCATGAAAGGGTTAATGTTTTTATTTGTTTGGTCTCTGGGTGCTGAAGGGCTTCCGTAAAGTGTCCAGACAATGCTGATGTGAGACGGGCGTTGTGAATGACAGACAGCATGAGGAAGGAGAACGAACGCAAAACAGGCTGGAAAGAATGCAGTGCATGAGGAAATAAACAAACCTCAGGCTACACTTGATAATGTGTTTTCCTGAGCCAGATTCATCATCCTGTTCATTACTAAACCCTCTCAGAGCTCCGTCTTCATTTGTGTCTTTGTTCTGCCTCTTCATGCTCTGCTGCTGTTTTTAAGGAGCGAGTAATGGCTGGTACTTCCTCAGTGTGCGTGTGTGTATGTGTGTGTGAACTGATCTTACGGCTCTGGCTTCTATTTTAACGATCATGTGCGCTGGAAACAACAGTGTGATTTTTCAGCAGACGCAGCCTATGAGGAAGTGGGGTGACAGCTGCCTCTGTGAACAAAGGCGCTTGTGGAAGGCTGGAGAATCCACCAGTTTATTCTGCAGACTTCCAATCCTTCACGCTTTAACTTGTGTCCTGCTTCACCCAGAGTCCCACCACTGAGGTGGACGTTAACCGTTCCTAGAGGGGAAAATACGTTTGTTCAGAGTAACTGGTCACAATTGTCATATTCAGGTCAGTGGTTATAAGGGGAGCACATGGCTGAGATGGGGATTACATAAGAGATGAGGAGGAGCAGAGCGGGATCACATGACTGAATAAACCCCCATGTCTGGACACATCCTGTTTCTGCAGGGGGGAATCTCTCCTCTCTGACACACTTATTGTTGTCTGGATGTCTGTGAAGGGTATGCTGCCACCTGTTGGTGTTTGGACACAAAAAGACACGAATGGGCGCTTCGATGAAACTCAGATTCAGATTTATTAACCCTTTCATGTACAGGGTGGGGAAGCAAAATGTACAATATTTTGAGGCAGGGATTGAAAGACAGTGTATGACCAATTAGTTTATTGAAAGTCATGAGAATTTATTTGCCACAAGAAAATGTACACTCAACAAAACTAGAAAAGCACTCAGAGAGCGCAGACCTCCCCCAAGCACAAAAATTCCCCACATAATTGGAGATACAAATCCTACATTTATTTTTTAAAATAAAATCCGCCTTCTGGATCAGATCCGGATCAGCCTTTGAAATGTGATAGAGGACCCCATTGTCAATTCCTGAGTTAAATTTCATGAGTTTTGGTCAAGAATTAAGCGAGATATTGGGAAATGAAAATTTTGGCCCCATTTACCACAATGTTAACGAAAATTTCAAAGTGATCCAGAATCCAGGATTTCTTCCGGATCACCCCCAAAAGTTAATCATTTCTTCCTTATCCCATTTCCAACAAACCCTGAAAATTTCATCAAAATCTGTCCATAACTTTTTGAGTTATGTTGCACACTAACGGACAGACAAACAAACAGACAGACAAACAAACCCTGGCAAAAACATAACCTCCTTGGCGGAGGTAAATATAAACGCACCACTTTTGTTTTTGCTCCCATTTGTCATGAGCTGAACTCAAAGATCTAAAACTTTTTCTGTGTACACACAAGGTTTATTTCTCTCAAATATTGTTCACAAATCTGTCTAAATTTGTGTTAGTGAACACTTCTTCTTTGCTGAGATAATCCATCCACCTCACAGGTGTGGCATATCAAGATGCTGATTAGACAGCAGGATTTTTGCACAGGTGTGCCTTAGGCTGGCCACAACAAAAGGCCACTCCAAAATGTGCAGTTTTATCACACAGCACAATACCACAGATGTCACAAGTTTTGAGGGAATATGCAACTGGCATGCTGACTTCAGGAATCTCCACCAGAGCTTTTGCCTGTGAATTGAATGTTCATTTCTCTACCATAAGACATCTCCAAAGCTGTTTCAGAGAATTCATGAAGAAGACTGTGCGAGGAAAATGGTGGTCACACCAAATACTGACTGGTTTTCTGACCCCCCTGGACCACCCAATACAGTAAAAGTGCACATTTTAGAGTGGCCTTTTATTGTGGCCAGCCTAAGTCACACCTGTGCAATAATCCTGCTGTCTAATCAGCATCTGGATCTGCCACACCTGTGAGGTGGATGGATTATCTCAGCAAAGGACAAAGGAGAAGTGCTCACTAACACAGATTTAGACAAATTTATGAACAATATTTGAGAGAAATAGGCTTTTTGTGTACATAGAAAAAGTTTTAGATCTTTGAGTTCAGCTCATGACAAATGGGAGCAAAAACAAAAGTGGTGCGTTTATATTTTTGTTCAGTGTACATAATAGAAAATGTTTTTATTCTATGTGTCCTCCTTCTTTCTCAATAACTGCCTTCACACGCTTCCTGAAACTTGCGCAAGTGTTCCTCAAATATTCGGGTGACAACTTCTCCCATTCTTCTTTAACCCTTTCATGTATACTGCTCACTACAGTGGACACTTATTCTACAGCTGTTCTCTTGTATATTCATGGATTTTTTTTTTTTTTTTTTTTACACATATCTTTATTAAAGTTTTAAGACATTACACATTGTTTCTGACATGAATCGGTAACAGTGTGTACATCTCCCCTGAGTGTAATAGTTAAAGTTTTCAAGCAATTATCAGTAAATGTATGTTTCTTCGCTTCAAAAATTAAATGCATGGTGTCCCACTGAGTGGACATTTTCGCAACTTCATGAAAAATAGGTTCCTCAGAATTTTTTTTTATTATTATTACTATTTTTTTTTAAATGTATTTTCTATTTATTTATTTATTTATTTTTAAACTTTTTTAAAATTTATCTGTTTTTCATAAGAAAATTTTCAATCGCATCGTTTTTTTTCATGCCTAAAGAGGAATAAAAACATTCAGGAAAAAAAATCTTAAGGTTCTCATAGTTTGTGCATGAAAGGGTTAAATAACAAGAATGTTACCAAAGTGCTGCACATCATAAAAACAACAAAACAAAGCAACAAGAAATGCTCTAAAAACAACAAATAAGAACAGAAAACTACAACAACAATCCAGCTTAAAATTAATTAGAAACAAAAATTAATTAGATGACTCAAATCGAGCTGGAATGGCTTTTACTGAACTTCATGCAGAAATGTGTTGGATGAGTCAGTGATGAAGTGTCCAGCTGCCCCGGCCTTTCCCAGAATGCACCAGGCTTAATTTCCATCAGCTGATTTTGATGAAGTTAAATGAAAATGTGTGTGTAACATGTGCCCTTTAATCACCGGAACAAAACTATCATAGACCTCAAGGGGGATGATCAGCTGGCCTTATTATGGCTTTATGTGCTCTGTATTTTGTCTTAATTAAATTTATTTTAGTATTTTGATCTTTTTATTGAATTTTCCCCTGGATTTTCCTTTTCTTTCTGTAAAGAACTCTGAAGTACCTTTGTATATGAAATGCATTAAATATATATCTATAAATTTGCTTTGTCTTGATGTTATAACTGAAGTTGAAGACATTTACTGAAGGTGGAATATCTAAATATAAGGCCCATAAACATGCCTGGCCATAAAAAAAAAAAAAAAAGAAAGAAAGAAAACTCCCACACTCTAATCTTTCATTGGATCATCATTAGAGACATTCATTATGGTACTATTTATCAGATGCAATGCTTAAGCAATATCACAATAATTGTCACGTTTATTTCCAACTATAGTTGTGTTAGTTTTCATCCAGATTTTGTATTGACGAATGGAGTCGACCACTGTGTAAAGTTTTCTACATCACATCCAAAGATCCTCACTGTGGTTCAACATCTGTTTGGGAGACTTAATTGATATGATCCATTACAATATTTATTTATTTATTTTTTTAAAGCAAACAAGAGTTGACAGTGGTCCATGGCCCTGGTTGTTTTAATTCATTGTGAGAGTCCAAAAACAGTGAGACCTGTTCCATAGAGGGGAGGGCCAGAAAGTCCCTGGACCAACTGTGTACACAGTAAAAAAACAGAGTGTCAATTTAACTTAGAGAGTTGAATAAATTCTGTTTCAGTTAAAGAGTAAAATTTACTCTATGGCTAGTGTCAAATTTTCAGAGTTAATTCTATTCAATTCAGTGTCAAAATAACAATGAAAATGTGCAAAACTATCAAAAACTGTGGTGTTTTCACACTGTTAAGAGTAATATTAACGATTTTACTCCAAATTTGGTTTAAAAATGACTATAAAAATGTTAATACTTATTTCTCTGCAGTGTTATTACCTCTGCCAGGAGGTATTGTGATCGCTTTGCTTTGTGTGCGTGTGTGTTTGTTTGTTTGTTAGCAAGATAACTCAAAAAGTTATGGGCGGATTTTCATAAAATTTTCAGGAAATGTTGATACTGGCACAAGGAAGAAGGAAGAAATTATTACATTTTGGTGGTGATTGGGGGGGGGGGCTGATCTGCCTTGGTGGAGGTCTGCGCTCTCCGAGTGCTGTTCTTATTTTCTTCATCAGTTTTCTCCCTATACTAATATCGGAACATTGTAGAATTGCAGAGGTTCCAAAGATGGAAGCTGTGAAGAACACTACTTTATTCTATGGGTGTTAATCACCCCATCACATACATTTCCTCTGAAAGAGCAAAGTCTTCCCCACTTATAATAGAATTATTCCTTCAGAGCGACAACAAGAAAAGCACTCGGAGAGCGCAGACCTCCGCCAGGACAGATCTGCCTCCCATGATCACCAAAATGTAATCATTTCTTCCTTGTGCCAGTTTCAACATTTCCTGAAAATTTCATGCAAATCCATCCACAACTTTTTGTGTTATCTTGCTAATAAACAAACAAACACACACGCACACAAAGTAAAGCAACCACAGTCGCTGTTGGTGGAGGTAATCAAGTTCATGATTCTTCTACCCACAGGTTTGACTAACGGTGTCATATTAATTAAAAAAAAAAAAAAAAATTAAAAATTTACATCAAAAGGCCAATACATGTTGTAAAACAGGCATAATAACATAAATAAACTTAAACACAAAACCCCCACTTGAACCCCTGCACATAAAATAGAACACAATGAGTAAAATGTCCAGTACCCACAATGCAATGCGGCAGACTGGCACTAATCATCACTCTGTAGAGTTGAATTTGACACTGCATCTACGCAGAACTTGACACTGACTTTTAACTCTACTGTTAGAGCTGGTTTACTCTCCATAGAGCTAAAAATACTCTAGGTTAAAATAGTTTGACTCTGAAATATTGACACTGCATTTTTTACCATCTGTACTATTATACAAACAGTCTATACAGTTGTGTTTGCGTTCCTTACAGTTTATAATTATAATGCACTTTGCTGATAGAAAACCCACTGACAGTATTTTGTCCATTTATTTGATTTTACATTTTGGCTTCTTATTCCCAGTAGGTATTCTACTGGGTATGCTCATATCTGCACATTAAACAGAAAAGATCATTTTTCACCAACAGCACTCCAAAAGAACTTCATAGCTGGACACTGCCACAGCATTAGTGTGCCTTCTGTCCCACAACCATGCCAACACAAACTTCATTTGTTCTTATTCATTATATATGTGAAAAACATTAAAAAATACATTAAAAAATATATTAATTTGATGGTCCTGTACGTTTTTTGTGTAACAAATTGTACAAATGTAAGCTCTGCACCCCCCAACCCCCAACCCCATCCCAGCTTTGTCTGTGTATGTATGTGTATTAGTTTTATGTGTCAGAATTTACATTTATACTCAACTAGACAGAGCGACAATCTTCATTTACCCTTCTGTCGAACATCTGGTCATCAATTTAATATTTTATTTAGAGGTCCTAAATTGTGGAACAATCTAGACATGTCTCTGAAGTCTATATTGTCATTTACATCTTTCAAAAACTCACTGAAAAACATCTCCTGTCCTGACTTTTTCCAGTGTTTTCTATATTGTTATTTGTTGTTTAATTACACTGAGTTACAAAAAAATGTTTTTTACAAGTTGTCTAGGTTTTTCAACTGAATTAGGACCATTTTGCACCGCTAAATCCAAAAATAACATCTGTTTTTCTCAATCAGGTCAGGTTTTTTTGCTAATTTGATTTTGAAAAATTTGATCTTCTCTCAAAATATAATAATTAATACCAAAATAAGATTGGTAAGCACACTTTATGAAACTTGTGACTTGATTCCTGTTAGGTACAATGGTGTATTCACCGCAGATGGAGCAGAATACGTCAGGCTTATTTTTGCAAGATCTTCTAGTCGAAGCCATTTCATTCACCTGTAATATTAAAAAAAACATTAATCATAAATTGGCAAAAGTCAAATCTTCAGAACTCGTTTATTGCAAGAAATATGAAAGAATTTTGTATCATATGATGTGAAAATGCCCATAAATGTAAGCAAAAATGTTCAAAAGCCAATATGTAGCATAGTTCAGAAAGTTGACCTGATTGAGCAAAATTAATGTGATTTTTGGATTCAGCACACCAAAATGATCCTAAATCAGCTCCAAAAACTTAAACAATAAATTTGTTGTTGACCAGTGTTATTGTTTTCTTATGTTTGTACATTTTATTTTCTATTTATAATAGATGATGGGAGTGGAACTCTGTACAAGCCCTTTGGGCTTTGTTCCCTCCCTGCACTGTTTTTATTGTGCTAAATAAATAAATACAAATACAGAAACTACTTATAAAAAATATATATACATATATACATATATGATCCATTACAGCTTCTACCCCACTGCAGTAAATGCACTTAATGCTGCTAAAAGATGTGCAATAGAATGTGATTGTGTCTGTGTTTTTTTTTTTTTTTTTTTCTGTCTATTTTCAAATCCCTTCTTAAAACCAACCTTTTCTCCTTGGCTTTTGAAACCATGTGAGCTGTTTGAAGGTACTATCTTTATTCTATTGGGTTTTTTTTTTGGTAGTGGTTTATTGTTCTTATTTATTTTATTTATTTATTTTGTTGTTTTTAATTGTATGGTTTTTTAATCTCTTCTTGTGTTTTATTCTTTTATTTGGGTTTTATTTATTCTTTTGTACAGCACTTTTTTTGTTTTTTTTGTACAGTTTCTATGTCTTTAAATTTATTCTGTTTTATTCTTCTATTTTGGTTTTATTTATTCTTCTGTATAGCACTTTTTTTTCTTTTTTGTACAGTTTCTATGTCTTTAAATTTATTCTGTTCTATTCTTCTATTTTGGTTGTATTTATTCTTCTGTACAGCACTTTGGTCCACTGCGGTTGTTTTAAAGTGCTTTACAAATAAAATTGGATTGAACTAGATTTATTATGTGGTTTGTGTTTGTTTTTACAATGTTTTTCTGTCAGATGAGTGTACCTTTTAGGCTGGCACTTTTTAACCCTTTCATGCACAAATCATGAGAATCATAATCAAAATTTTTTCCTGAGTGTTTTTATTCCTCTTTAGGCATGAAAAAAAAACAATGCGACTGAAAATTTTCTTCTGAAAAATAAATAAAAATAAATAAATAAAATAAAAATAATTGAAAAAAAAAAAAAAAAAAAATACATTAAAAAAAATAACAATGACAAAAAAAAAAAATTCTTATGAACAAATTTTCATGAAGTTGCAAAAATATCCACTCGGCTGGACACCACAGGTTTAATTTTTGACGCACAGAAACATGTATTTACTGATAAATTGTGTGAAAACTATGGGGAAGGCTTGTAATTCTGGGGGTTTATGCTCAGGAGAGATCTACATAATGTTACCAATTCATGTCAGAAAAGATATGTAGTGTCTTAAAACTTTAATAAAGATATGTGTAAAAAAAAACCACAACAACAACAACAACAAAACAATGAAAAGAACAACAAAACCCATGAATATACAAGAGAACAGCTGTAGAATAGCTGTCCACTGTAGTGACCAGTATGCACGAAAGGGTTAATCTTGTTGTACAATGACAATAACATTCTATTCTATTCTATTCTATTCTATTCTATTCTATTCTATTCTATTCTATTCTGTTCTATTCAAAGCAGATGCACAGGCTGTGTGATGGTCTTATAGTGAGTCTGTGAAGTGCATTGAAGAGGTTTTATTGAAGCTGAAGGGGCGTATTAGCAGCTAAAGGTTGATCAAATCCCTGCGCCCTCATTACTCTTCACTGTCAGCGCTGTGTTGTTCGGCCTCCATTCATCCACACCCACAGTGAAGCAGTGAAGTGTCGGCCACGCAGGCTGTGGCGTCAGATACAGTATAATGCATTTCTGAACGGCAGCCGAACTTATGAACGGAGACTTTTGACGTGGGTTGAATATAATTGGGGAAACTCCGGAGCGAGCGCACAGTTCCTGGACTCGTGTCAAGATGGATGAAAGTGCTGCTCTTCAGTTCTGCTCGGTTCCACTCGGATCTTGGCACCACACGGCGGTTTTTAGCTGCGGTTTGTTCTGACTCTGTTTAAAGACAAAGCTGCAGAGTGTGAAGTTTCCCCAAAAATGAGTGATCATCTGGACGGCACATTAAACGCAGATGACATTTTTAAAGACCTGACGTGAATATTAATGTGTTTTTGCTGTAAGTGTAGGACTACAGTCACTGTTTCTGTTCATGTATTCACTGACATCAGTCCTGCTCTGGTATTACAGATGACATATGATCTGAAAAGGTCATTTAATGTAATGAATTTGGCTGCTTTCATGGATCAACGATGACATGCCAGAAAAAAAATAAAAAAATAAAAAAACATTCCAATTAAAACGAAGCCAAACATTCTTAAATATGAACAAAAATTACCCAAATGTAACCAACAAGACACCGTCATCTTCTACAACATCTTGGACACACTGAGTTTATGTTCAGTTAATGAGAGATTTGACTGAAAAAATTGCTTTTCTTCAGTTTTCTCTGTTTTTTTTAATAACTTCAACTTTAATCTGATCTTTTATGAACATCTACATCATCACTGAATGAACCCATAAGGACCCAGTGTGACTTTTATGGCAGTTCCTAAATGAATTTTTCTCTCTGTTTAACCTTTCCTAAGTCCTCTGAATTATGCTTTTTTTTTTTTTTTTTTTTTTTCAGTTTAATTCACTGATCGTGTAGATCAGGGCTGTCAAACTCATTTTGGTTCAGCGGCCATATTTAGCCCAGTTTGATCTCAAGCGGGCCAGACCAGTAACATAATGACTTAATAACCTATAAATAATGACAAATCCCTTTTTTTTCTTTTTGTTTTAGTACAAAAAAAACCCCAATTAAATTATGAAAATATTTACATTTTACAAAGAAGATGTGAATAACCTGAAAAAACAGAAATTTCATTTGAAATATTAGTGCAATTTTAACAATATTATGCCTCGACTTATTATTTATACATGTACATTACACACAATGTTACATAAACATTTGGTAACCGGCAGAATATTCTTAAAATTTTGGAGTTTGGAACTAAAATTTGAACAATTTCTACAATATTCCATCTGTTATTATTAACACAACTACAGATCACAGTGGATCCATAAATGCACCAAACATTTAGTAACAGGCAGAATATTGTTCAAATTGCACATTTCAGGTCGTTCATCTTTGTTTTTATTTATGTATTTATTTGCATTTTATTGTGAAAGAATAGTTTTGTAAATGTAAATATTTTCGCGGTGTAATGTTATTTTTTCACTTCAATTTTTTCCACATAATTTTTCACAAACAAAATTTGTAGTTGTCATTATTTATGGGTTATTGTGTTGTTATTTTTACTTGAGATCTCATTGGTCTGTATGTGGAAAATGAACCAAAATGATTTGGACAACCTGGACTGTTCAGGTTCATTTTTGCACTTTCATCCCGCGGGCCGGAATGGAACCTTTGATGGGCCAGATTTGGCCCCCGGGCTGCATGTTTGACACCTGTGATGTAGATGTTCATTAAAACTCAGATTAAAGCGAGGGTAATTATATCAGAAACAGAGAAAACTGAAGAAAAAGTGACTTTTTCAGTTAAATCTCTCATTAATTGAACATAAACCCAGTGTGTCCATCCACTGTCATTGATCCAACTCCATGGGTTTGACTGATGAATCAATGTTGTAGAAGATGACGGTGTTTCCATGGTAACTGCAGAACCTCTGAATGTCCAAAAGGGTCATATCTGATGACCATGAAAAGATGAAGAACTGTGTTTACACCTATTATTTCCATGTATTGATAGGATTACTGGTTCTGAAGTTATGAAACTGAGTACATTTTAATTATGATTTCATTTGTTTTTGTTCATTTTTTTACTTATTTTGTTTATTTTTCAACATTTTTTTTTTTCTGTAATTTTGTTCACTTTGCAGCTTATTTTGTCTGTGTAACTTGTTATTTGTTGATTTATTTATACATTTTTATCGATTTTATTGATCATGTTCGCTGTTTTTGTCAATCAGCATTCTTGCTGTTTTGAATCAATGTTGTAGAAGATGACGGTGTTTCCACGGTAACTACAGAACCTCTGAACGTCCAAAGGGTCATATCTGATGACCATGAAAAGATGAAGAACTGTATTTTACACCAATTATTTACATGTATTGATAGGATTACTGGTTATGAAGTTATGAAACTAAGAACATTTTAATTATGATTTCATTTGTTTTTGTTCATTTTGTTACTTATTTTGTTAATTTTTCAACATTTTGTTGTTTTCGTCTGTAATTTTGTTCACTTTGTGGCTCATTTTGTCTGTGTAACTTATTAGTTTGTTGATTTATTTATACATTTTTATCGATTTTATTGATCATGTTCGCTGTTTTTGTCAGTGTTCTTGCTGTTTTGAATCAATGTTGTAGAAGATGACAGTGTTTCCATGGTAACTACGGAGCCTCTGAACGTCCAAATGGGTCATATCTGATCACCACGAAAAGACGAATTACTGTATTTTACATTAATTATTTACATGTATTGCTAGGATCAGTGGATCAACAGGGATTAAACAGTTTAGATCAGTAGATGGTTTTAGTCGACGGTGTATGTTTGAGTCATTATGGGTTAAATGTAGGAAAATACCTGATTTTCATTGAAAAAAAAACACAAAATAAAGAACATGATATTAGAAAAAAATAAATATATATGGAGAAAAATCCATTTGGGAACTGCTATAAAAGTAAAACTGGGACTTTATGGGTTAATATGATAAACAGGACCTATGTTTTCATCTGTCATATTGTGTATTTACTGTAAAACCATGTGTGTTTTAATCCTGCTGTTTGTTTTTCATGTGACGTTTTCTTTCTCTTACATTATTTACACTTGTATTTCTAATTGTAATACTCTCCTCTAGTCTTGGTCTTTGTTAAATATGTCAAACGGATCCACATGGGCTGAATATCTCCTTCAAAAGGCCTGAACTGAAGCACAGTGTGTTTATTTCCACCTAAATAGGCCCACAGGCTCCTTTTAAATCCCTACTGGAAAATACTGTTTTGCCAGTCGACTCTTTAATTATGTGTAATAAATATTTCCATTCGCCTTCATTTGGGACGGAGCTGCCGAACGCTCAGGCCAAAAGAGTCATGCATTAATGACCTACTTACATTTTTCTCACTTAGTCATGGAAGAAATATTTCGATCCTTCACTTAAGTATAAAAGAAGCCCTAATGTGGCAGCCGAATGTTCCAGTGTTTTCACTAAAAGTCCTGTTGTGTTCCCTCTGACTGGAGTAGGATTATAGCTGACATTAGTAGATGACTGACAGTTTCATTTCAGTGTTTTCTCATGGTGTTACTGTTGTTTCTGAGCTGGTTTTAAATCATAAAGAAACAAACAACCACTGGTGACCAAAATGATCGACCAGTATAAAAGGTTAAAAAACTTCTGATCCACTCATTTGTATTCAGTTGTTTTATTTGGTATTGGTTTATTGTTCTTATTTGTTGTTGTTTTTAAATTGTACAGCTTTTTTATGCTTTTAATCTATTTCTTGTATTTGAATATTTATTTAGGTTTTATCGATACTACTGTATTTGTATTTATTATTATTATTATTATACGATTGTTCTATGTCTTTTAATCTATTCTTGTATTTGAATATTTGTTTAGGTTTTATCAATTCTTCTGTATTTGTATTTATTTATTTACTCAATTTATCATTATTATTATTATTATTATTATTATTATTATTTTACAGTTGTTTATGTCTTTTAATCTATTCTTGTATTTTTAATATTTATTTAGGTTTTATCTATTCTTCTGTATTTATATTTATATATTTAATTGTTTTTATTTTATTTTATTTATTTATTTATTTATTTATTTTTACAGTTGTTCTATGTCTTTTAACCTATTCTTAAATTTTACTCTGTTATTTTGGTTTTAATTTATTTTTCTGTACAGCACTTTGGTCACTGTGGTTGTTTGAAAGTGCTTTTCCAATCAATCCATGACAATAATTGGTGTAAAATACAGTTCTTCATCTTTTCATGGTCATCAGATATGACCCATTTGAACGTTCAGAGGCTCCGTAGTTACCGTGGAAACACCGTCATCTTCTACAACATTGATTCACCAGTAAAACCCATGGAGTTGGATCAATGACAGTGGATGGACACACTGGGTTTATGTTCAGTTAATGAGAGATTTAACTGAAAAAGTCACTTTTTCTTCAGTTTTCTCTGTTTCTGATATAACAACCTATGACTTTACTCTGAGCTTTTGTGAACATCTACATGATCAGTGAATTAAATTTAGGAAAATAGATGATTTTCACAGGAAAACATGCAAAATTCAGAGGATGATATGATAATAAATGGTGATAAATCACTTAGGAAAGGTTAAATAGAGAGAAAATTTGGAAATTTTGGAAGCATTTAGGCAAGACAAGTTTATTTATACAGCATGGTGGTCAATGTTGTAGAAGATGACGGCGTTTCCATGGTAACTGCGGAGCCTCTGAACGTCCAAATGGGTCATATCTGATGACCATGAAAAGATGAAGAACTGTATTTTACACTAATTCCAACATATTTCTTCAGTTTTGTTCAGTTTGTGGCTTATTTTGTTCTTGTTGCTGATTATTTGTTCATTTTATTTTTATTTATTTTGTTCATTTTATTGATTACTTTGGCTGTTCTGGTTAATTTTATTGGCTATTTAATTAATTTTCCTTGAGTTTTGTAAAATTTTTAAATTATTTTTGATTTTTTTTCAACATTTTCTTGCCTATTTCACTATTTTTTTCTTTAATTTTGTTCAGTTTGCGGCTTATTTTGTCAATATTACTTATTTTGTTGATTTATTCATTTTTCTCCCTTTCATTCATTACTTTGGATGTTTATATTAATTTTGTTGCTTATTTTATTTATTTATTTATTTATTTTACTTTATTTCACTCAGTTTTTTGCTTATTTTTTCCACATTATTTATAATTTTGTGTGTTTTTTCTTCATTTTTGTTCATTTTGTTCATTTTATTTTGCATTTTTCAGTGAAAACCATGTATTTTCCTACATTTAAATTCACTGATCATGTAAATGTTCATTAAAACTCAGATTAAATTTGATGTTTATTATATCAGAGCCAGAGAAAACTGAAGAAAAAGTGACTTTTTCAGTAAAATCTCTCATTAACTGAACATAAACCCAGTGTGTCCATCCACTGTCATTGATCCAACTCCATGGGTTTTACTGGTGAATCAATGTTGTAGAAGATGAAAGTGTTTCCATGGTAACTGCCGAGCCTCTGAACATCCAAATGAGTCATATCTGATGACCATGAAAAGATGAAGAACTGTATTTTACACCAACTTCAACATATTTCTTCAGTTTTGTTCAGTTTGTGGTTTATTTTGTCCTTGTTGCTGATTATTTGTTCATTTTATTTTTATTTATTTTGTTCATTTTCTTGATTACTTTGGCTGTTCTGGTTCATTTTGTTGGCTGTTTAATTAATTTTCCTTCAGTTTTGTAAAAATTTTTTGATTATTATGATTGTTTTTCAACATTTTCTTGCCTATTTCACTATTTTTTTCTTTAATATGTTCAGTTTGTGGCTTATTTTGTCAATATTATTTTGTTGATTTATTAATTTTTCTCCTTTTCATTCATTACTTTGGATGTTTATATTAATTTTGTTGCTTATTTTATTTCTTTTTTTTTTTTTTAACTTTATTTTACTCAGTTTTTTGCTAATTTTTTGCACAATTTATCATTTTGTGTTTTTTTCTTCATTTTTGTTTATTTTGTTTGTTTTATTTTGCATTTTTCAGTGAAAATCATGCATTTTGCTACACTTAATTGATTGATCATGTAGTTGTTATTATATCAGAAACAGAGAAAACTGAAGAAAAAGTGACTTTTTCAGTTAAATCTCTCATTAATTGAACATAAACCCAATGTGTCCATCTACTGTCATTGATCCAATTCCATGGGTTTTACTGGGGAATCAATGTTGTAGAAGATGACAGTGTTTCCATGGTAACTGCTGAGTCTCTGAACATCCAAATGAGTCATATCTGATGACCATGAAAAGATGAAGAACTGTATTTTACACTAATTGTTGACATGTATTGATAAAATTAGTGGGTGAACAGATTAGACTTTTGGTCGACGGTGGATGTTTGGGTCTTTATGGGATAAATGTAGGAAAATACCTGATGTTCACTGAAAAAAAAACAAAAGAAAGAACATGACAATTACAATAAATTAATATATATGGAGAAAAATCCATTTGGGAAGTGCTATAAAAGTAGAACTGGGACTTTATGGGTTAATACGATAAACAGGACTTATGTTTTCATCTTTCATCCTGTGTACTTACTGCCTAAATGCTTCCAAAACTAACTGTGCAGTAAATCACTATCACTACCAGTCAGGTTTCAACCTCTCAAATTAGGTCAAAGTAAAGTGTTTCTCCAACAGAACCACCGTGTTGTTGTTGTTGTTGTTGTTGTTGCAGATAAAGGCGTCTGAATGCAGGCCTGCAGCTGCTTTTCCTTTTTCCTTTCAGTGGAGATAAAGGAGTGAAGGGTGGGGACGGAAGAGCGAAGGACTCTGCTGATTATTTTGGCTTTAATGAGGAAAGCGTCTTTGCCTGGAGGCTCTTCTCCACCTTCACAGCATGTGTGAAAGCATCTGGCCTGAGTTTTACTGTCTGAGAACACCAGGATCTGAACCACGACCACGAACGCCTCTGTATGTTCAGTCTGAGGGGAAGAACCGACATGTTTTACAGCGTATAAATAAAATATAGACAGGGTTTAGGAAACATTACACTGGGTTACAAAAAGACGTTTTTTGCAAGTCGTCTAGGTTTTTTCAGCTGAATTAGGACCATTTTGCACCGCTAAATCCAAAAATGACATCTGTTTTTCTCAATCAGGTTTTTTGTTGCTAATTTGATTTTGAAAAATTTGATCTTCTCACAAAATTGATTACATTTTTGTGACTTTATCTGTTGATTTTTTATATACACTGAACAAAAATATAAATGCACCACTTTTGTTTTTGCGCCCATTTTTCATGAACTGAACTCAAAGATCTAAAACTTTTTCTATGTACACAAAAGGCCTATTTCTCTCAAATATTGTTCATAAATTTGTCTAAATCTGTGTTAGTGAGCACTTCTCCTTTGTCCTTTGCTGAGATAATCCATCCACCTCACAGGTGTGGCAGATCCAGATGCTGATTAGACAGCAGGATTATTGCACAGGTGTGACTTAGGCTGGCCACAATAAAAGGCCACTCTAAAATGTGCACTTTTACTGTATTGGGTGGTCCAGGGGGGTCAGAAAACCAGTCAGTATTTGGTGTGACCACCATTTTCCTCACACAGTCTTCTTCATGAATTCTCTGAAACAGCTTTGGAGATGGCTTACGGTAGAGAAATGAACATTCAATTCACAGGCAAAAGCTCTGGTGGAGATTCCTGAAGTCAGCATGCCAACTGCATATTCCCTCAAAACTTGTGACATCTGTGGTATTGTGCTGTGTGATAAAACTGCACATTTTAGAGTGGCTTTTTATTGTGGCCAGCCTAAGGCACACCTGTGCAAAAATCCTGCTGTCTAATCAGCATCTTGATCTGCCACACCTGTGAGGTGGATGGATTATCTCAGCAAAGAAGAAGTGTTCACTAACACAAATTTAGACAGATTTGTGAACAATATTTGAGAGAAATAAACCTTGTGTGTACACAGAAAAAGTTTTAGATCTTTGAGTTCAGCTCATGAAAAATGGGAACAAAAACGAAAGTCGTGCATTTATATTTTTGTTCAGTGTAGTTCTCACCCAAATAGGTTTGAAGAGAAAAAAAATCATTTGATCACTTGATTCCTGTTCGGTACAATGGTGTATACACTGCAGATGTAGCAGAATTCGTCAGGCTTATTTTTGCAAGATCTTCTTGGCCAGGGGTGTCAAACTCCTTTTAGTTCAGGGGCCACATTCAGCCCAATATGATCTCAAGTGGGCCGGACCGGTTAAATAATAACAGTGAAAAAACTCAAATTAAATTATGATAATTTTAACTTCTACAAAACAACTCCAATTTTAACAATATTATGCCTCAGATTATTACTTTATCCTTTACACATGTGTATTAAAGTTTACATTACAATTACAAATACACAAAACATTTAATAACAGGCAGAATATTGGTAAAATTGCATTTACTTATCTTAAGAAATTTCGGGTTACTCACATTTTTTGTGAAAGAATAGTTTAATATAAACATTTTCATGTAATTTAACTTTTTTTTATGCTAAAACAAGAGAAAATTGGTTATTTTCATTATTTATAGGTTTAATATGAGAGTATTTTACTCGTCTGACCTACTTGAGATCTAATTGGTCTGTATGTGGAATCTAAATTAAAATCATTTTCACATCCTTGATTATTAATATCTTCAGTGTAATTTTTGCATTTCACAAATTCATCTTACGGGCCAGATTGGACCCTTTGGCGGGCCGGATTTGGCCCCCAGGCCACATGTTTGACACCTGGGTTCTAGTCGAAGCCATTTCATTCACCTGTAATATTAAAAAAAACATTAATCATAAATTGGCAAAAGTCAAATCTTCAGAACTCGTTTATTGCAAGAAATATGAAAGAATTTTGTATCATATGATGTGAAAATGCCCATAAATGTAAGCAAAAATGTTCAAAAGCCAATATGTAGCATAGTTCAGAAAGTTGACCTGATCGAGCAAAATTGATGTGATTTTTGGATTCAGCACACCAAAATTATCCTAAATCAGCTCAAAAAACTGAAACAATAAATTTGTTGTTGACCAGTGTTATATTCCCCTTACAGAGCAAGGTTCTAATAGTTTTGGGTTTTTCATTCTAGTTTAGTTTTATTTAGTTGTGACTTTTTTTTCTCTAATTCAGTTCGTTTTAATTTGTTTTTAGAGCAGGTTTGTTAGTTTTTATTTGTTTAATTTTTTTTCTAAATGCTTAGTTTTAGTTTAGTTAGAGTTCGGACCAGAAGACGACTGGAAACCACAAGTGACGAGAAGTGACGGACCTTGAAGTGTCGTACGGTGCCGCTAGCTAAAATTGCTAGAGCAAAATAAATCGATTTCATATCAATCTGACGTTGACAAAGATGAAAACGAAGGGAATTTTATCCATAATTTTTATACGTTTTAGTTTTGTAAACACACAATACAGTTTCAGTTAGCTATCATTTTTGTTTTAATTGTAGTTTTTATTTATTTCAGTTAACGAAAATGTTTTTTCAGTTCTAGTTTTCGTCATTTCGTTAGTTTTCGTTAACGATAACCTTGCTCTGAACCTCGACCATGAACCACTCTGTACGTTCAGTCTGAGGGGAAGAGCCCACACTTTTTACAGCGTATAAATAAAATATATACAGGGTTTAGGAAACATTACATTCCCCTTACAGAGCAAGGTTCTAATAGTTTTGGGTTTTTCATTCTAGTTTAGTTTTATTTAGTTTTGACTTGTTTTTCTCTAATTCAGTTAGTTTTAATTCGTTTTTAGAGCAGGTTTGCTAGTTTTTATTAGTTTTAATTTTTTTTCTAAATGCTTAGTTTTAGTTTAGTTAGTTAGAGTTCGGACCAGAAGACGACTGGAAACCACAAGTGACAAGAAGTGACGGACCGTGAAGTGTCGTACAGTGCCGCTAACTAAAATTGCTAGAGCAAAATAAATCGATTTCATATCAATCTGACGTTGACAAAGACGAAAACGAAGGGAATTTTATTCATAATTTTTATACGTTTAATTAGTTTTGTAAATACACAATACAGTTTCAGTTAGTTATCGTTTTTTCTTTTAATTCTAGTTTTTACTTCAGTTAACGAAAATGTTCTTTCAGTTCTAGTTTTCGTCATTTCGTTAGTTTTCGTTAACGATAACCTTGCTCTGAACCTCGACCATGAACCACTCTGTACGTTCAGTCTGAGGGGAAGAGCCCACACTTTTTACAGCGTATAAATAAAATGTATACAGGGTTTAGGAAACATTATATTCCCCTTACAGAGCAAGGTTCTAATACGGTGGTTCTTAACCTTGTTGGAGGTACTGAACCCCACCAGTTTCATATGCGCATTCACCGAACCCTTCTTTATTAAAAAATAAAATATGATTTTTTTCAAATTCAAGACACAGGTATATGTTTTGCTGGTGCATAAAATGAACCGTGCATTAACATCACTGTGTTCAAAGAACAAAACCAATACAGAGCATGAACCCACAACAAATTCCATACCTTTTCACAAAGACATGACCTTTTTTAATACTACCACACTGAAATAGTTTTAATTTTTAACCTTATGTGTTCCAATAATGAACTTATTGTATTTATGCTATTTATCATTTTTAAACATTTTAACACACACCCATCACCTAATTTCCATCAGGCTCCAATAATAATGAATATTTACTGCAAATCAGTGTGACTGATGGCTTTAGCGTAATACGATTTCTCTATCCGCGACGGTGCGTCGGTCGTCACATCAACTGACCAGTGCGGTGACCGAAAAATGTAAACAAACATGGCTGCCTCCGTGGTTAACAGGAAGTAGTCAAAGTCAAAACAACGATGTGGAAAATACTCAAATAATTCATCGTCAGACGAGTGGAAGAGATTATAAACACTTGTGGATGTGTTGTAGTGATATAAGCAACAACAATACACCGCGTATATTGGATGTCAATCAGAGAAAGAGTCTCCGAAGCCGTTTGTTTACATACACGGACCTAGCCCGACACACACACCCAACTAATGAGTCGAGTGTGTGTCTTGACCTCCGCCGAACCCCTGAGACTGACTCACCGAACCCCTAGGGTTCGATCGAACCCAGGTTAAGAACCACTGCTCTAATAGTTTTGGGTTTTTCATTCTAGTTTAATTTTATTTAGTTTTGACTTGTTTTTCTCTAATTCAGTTCGTTTTAATTCGTTTTTAGAGCAGGTCTGCTAGTTTTTATTAGTTTCATTTTTTTTTCTAAATGCTTAGTTTTAGTTTAGTTAGTTGGAGTTTGGACCAGAAGATGACTGGAAACCACAAGTGACAAGAAGTGACGGACCGTGAAGTGTCGTACGGTGCCGCTAGCTAAAATTGCTAAAGTAAAATAAATCAATTTTATATCAATCTGACATTGACAAAGATGAAAACAAAGGGAATTTTATCCATAATTTTATACGTTTTAGTTAGTTTTGTAAACACATAATACAGTTTCAGTTAGTTATTGTTTTTTCTTTTAATTCTAGTTTTTAATTTATTTCAGTTAACGAAAATGTTTTTACCACCAGGAAACATATTCCACTTACGGAGCAAGGTTCTAACAGTTTTGGATTTTTCATTCTAGTTTAGTTTTATTTAGTTTTGACTTTTTTTTCCTTTAATTCGTTCGTTCGTTTTAATTTGTTTTTAGAGCAGGTTTGCTAGTTTTTGTTAGTTTTCATTTTTTTTCTAAATGCTTAGTTTTAGTTAAGTTTTAGTTTTTTTGTATCTTTTCTCTTCTTTGCTGTCGTATTCAAATAAATCCCAGACAGGACTCTGCTGCTTTCTCCCAACTTTAGTCTCCATGTTTCCAGGTTGAGTTCGGACGATAAGATGACTCTAAACCACAGGTGACCACAAGTGACGGACCGTGAAGTGTCGTACGGTGCCGCTAGCTAAAATTGCTAGAGCAAAATAAATCGATTTCGTATCAATCTGACGTTGACAAAGACGAAAACGAACGGAATTTTACCCCTAATTTTTATCCGTTTTAGTTAGTTTTGTAAACACACAATACAGTTTCAGTTAGTTATCGTTTTTTCTTTTAATTACAGTTTTTATCTATTTCAGTCAACGAACGTGTTTTTAGAATTCTAGTTTTCGTCATTTCGTTAGTTTTCGTTAACGATAATAACCTTGTTACAGAGGAGGAAGAATGAAAGGCAGAGAGTAGAGGTGTGGTTTGACTTAACAGCTCCACCTCCACCTTCTCAGAGACTGAAGCTGAAACTGTGATGTCAGAGTTTGCAGATGTGGTCGTTTCAAAACTTCAGCAACAACAGAACGGAAAAGCATCGACTGAAAAACACACACTGTACCGCAATGTAATGTACAATAGAAACATATAAATGCCAGGTATTAGGTACATTTGCATATTTTCTATACTAACTTCTATTTGTGTTCTTAAAATTTTAACGTGTTATATTCACTATATGGACAAAAGTATGTGGACATGTTGAATTGAGGTGTTTCTTTTCTTTTACCCCTGTTAGAACTACCTACTAGTTACCTGTCTATTTATGTCAGAGGTTTTATGTCAGGGGTCATTTTAGTTCAGTTCCACATTCAGCTAAATTTGATCTGAAGTGGGCCGAACCAGTAAAATAACAACATAATTATAAATAAATAATGTTAACTCCAAACTTTGCTCTGTGTTTTAGAGTGAAAAAAGTTGATTTACCTGATGAAAATGTTTCCATCTACAAATTATCTTTTAAAAGAGATGTGAATAACATGAACAAACTGAAAAAACAAGTGTAATTTTAACAATATTCTGCCTCAGTTTATCATTTCCACATGTACATTAGAACTTACAGGTCACAGTGGATCTACAAACACATAAAACATTTAAGAACAGACAGAATATTGTTAAAATTGTACTTATTTCTCTTGAGACATTTCAGGTTGTTCATATTTGTTCAGGTTATTCACATTTGTTGTGATATTATACTTTGTTTTAGTGTAAATACATGAAAATATTTACATTTACAAAGGGAAAAGTTTAGAATTGTCATTATTTCTATGTTACTATGATAGTATTTGACTGGTCTGACCCACTTGAGATTGAATTGGTCTGAATGTGGAACCTGAACTAAAAGGATTGCTCATATCTTAGAGTAATTTTTGCATTTCACATATTCATCCCAAGGGCCGGACTGGACCCTTTGGAGGGCCGGGTTTGGCCCCCGGGCCGCATGTTTGACACCTGTGATTTATGTGAAATTTATTCTTTCTTTTGTGCAATATTATAATAATTATTAAAATATTTATTAACTGATTTCTTTTATTTTACTTCTCTGTTCTGTGCTGTGTCATTTTAGGCACCGACTAAACCATATTAATGGAAAATCACTGAGGCAAAAACTGATAATATCTTTTACCAGATTTAACAGGGTCTGTTTATAAGTGCATTATATGGACAAAAGTATGTGGACACGTTGAATTCAGTCGTTTCTTTTCTAACCCCTGTTAGAACAACTAGTTACCTGTCTATTTATGTGAAATTTATTATTTTTTTGTGCAATATTATAATAATTCTTAAAACATTTATCAACTGATTTCTTTTCTTTTACTTCTCTGCTCTGTGCTGTGTCATTTTAGGCACCGACTAAACCATGTTAATGGAAAATCACTGAGGCAAAAACTGATAATATCTTTTACCAGATTTAACAGGGTCTGTTTATAAGTACACTATGTGGACAAAAGTATGTGGACAAGTTGAATTCAGGTGTTTCTTTTCTAACAGGGGTCTGGAATACAAAACAATAATGACTAATGTTAGAATATGGTTTTATATTGAAATAAATATCATTGCATTGGTTAGTTTGGTTAAAATTGTTATTTTTTCTTCTAAAATGCCTCAGATGGTTTTGACTTAATTTCTCTCAACTTTTTTTTTTTTTTTAAATCCATGACTACGATTTTAAATATTCTTCCTCCAAATTTCTCAAATATTTTTTCTGCTCTGACCATAAATAATTTTCTGCCACAACTAACCATCTACTTTCTTCACATCTCACTGAGGAAGAAAAATCTATCATTAAACTTGAAGGAAATATTGATGTTTATAAACTATATGGACATAAATATTGGGACACATGTCTACAGCTGTAAGATGTCCTGTTCATGAGGATTTGACATCAATATAGTGTACCTCTATTTAACATGTTTCTATTGCACACACTCTATATCTGTCTATATCTATATAATATATATAATATTTTTTCCAAAATATATGTAGTAGTTTTATTTGGTTGTTAATTACTTTAAACAACAAACATAAACAACATATCCATTGTTCTATATACAATGTGACCGAAAGGGTTTAGGCTGAAGTTCAGACTTATTTTGCTGAACCTTATTTACAATTAACACAATGTTTCCACTAGAAAAAACAAACAAACAAAATTAAATGTAATCATTTTTAAATATACAACAGAAGAGAATACATATTTAATTTTAATTCAGGTAAATCATGTCCTTATCTCAACTACCAGTCATTTCTTTAGTCAATCCTGAGCTCTGTAATTATGAATAATAGTTAATTTGTACATCTTTTTAAAAGCTTTAATTGTTTAATTGTTATGTCTATATGTTATTGTGTTGTATTAGTCGTATAGTGCACTGTCACTGGCAGAGACCACCTGCAATTTTTTTTGCGCAACTTGTGTAATGAAAATAAAGCCTATTCTATTCTATTCTATTCTATTCTATTCTATTCTATTCGTATGTTACTGTACATGCAGATTCTCAGGTCAGATTAAATTGTCAGGAAAGAACATGAAAACAGGTCAACCACACCTGCATTCCCCTCTGCAGACATTTAACAGCAGTAAACGCCCCCTGCTGGACACTCTGCTGAACTACCACTGGAAGTATGTCAGTGTGTCACTATGTTTACGCGCATAGAACATTCTGGATTCGTCTTTTTAATCTGAATGTTTTTATATCTAATAAAAATGAATATTCCTGTTCGCATGGGACTGTGCATATACAGTCAGGTCCATAAGTATTTGGACAGTGACACAAACTTTGTAATTTTACCACTTTTTTTTTTACTGAAATAAATAAAAACTATAATTAAAAGAAAAAAAAATTATAACAAACTCTATGGTGTGCTTAGAAAATTAACTAAAACGTATAAAAATTACAGCTAAAATTCCCTTTGTTTCTGTCTTTGTCAATGTCAGATTGATATGAAATCGATTTATTTCGCTCGAGCAATTTTAGCTGCTGGCACCATATGATATTTAACGGTCCGTCACTTGTGTTCACTCGTCGTTTAGTCGTCTTCTGGTCCCCACTCTACCTGGAAACATGGAGACTAAAGTTGGGAGAAAGCAGCAGAGTCCTGTCTGGGATTTATTGGAATACGACGACAGAGAAAAAAAGATATAAAGAAACTAAAACTAAACTAAAACTAAGCGTTTAGAAAATAATGAAAACTAATAAAAACTAGCAAACCTGCTCTAAAAATGAATTAAAACGAACTGAATTGGAGAAAAAAAAGTCAAAACTAAATAAAACTAAACTAGAATGAAAAATCCAAAACTATTATAAACTTGCTTCTAACATGCAGTGTTAGAAGCATTTAAGTGTGTGACGAACTACTACTGCCAAAATAAACATTCTATTCTAACGCAGACAAAGAGTAAATGCACAAGTCCTGTTTCCTCTCAGACCACCTGAACTACAATCAAGGTTATTATCGTTAATGAAAACTAATGAAATGACGAAAACTAGAATTGAAAAAACATTTTCGTTAACTGAAATAAATAAAAACTATAATTAAAAGAGAAAAAAAAATGATAACTAACTGAAACTGTATTGTGTGTTTACAAAACTAACTGAAATGGATAAAAATTATAGCTAAAATTCGCTTAATTTTTGTCTTTGTCATCGTCGGACTGATATGAAATCGATTTATTTCGCTCGAGCAATTTTAGCTAGCGGCACCATATGATATTTAACGGTCCGTCACTTCTCGTCACTTGTGGTTTCCAGTCGTCTTCTCGTCCGAACTCTACCAGGAAACATGGAGACTAAAGTTGGGATAAAACAGCAGAGTCCTGTCTGGGATTTATTTGAATACGACGACAGAGAAGAAGAGAAAAGATATTTAAAAAACTGAAACTAAACTAAAACTAAGCATTTATAAAAAAAATGAAAACTAATAAAAACTAGCAAACCTGCTCTAAAAACGAATTAAAACGAACTGAATTAGAGAAAAAAAAAAAAAGTCAAAACTAAATAAAACTAAACTAGAATGAAAAATCCAAAACTATTAGAACCTCGGGGTCAACACACTAGTATTCAGAGTAATGATGTACATGTAAATATGTTCACTGAGAAAAAAAAAAACAGTGAGGAAAAACTACAGGAACACATGTTTATTACTTTTTGGGAATTCTGAAGAGGTGAAAAACAACAGTTAGAGTAAAAACACAGTGGGTTTGGTGTCCCGTTTCTGTGTTATTACATTTCCTGTCTCCTGTGGATGTTGTGTCGTTGTCGTCTGGACTGTGAACATATAATGAAAGTCTCTTCCTCTGTGGTTTGTCAACGTAACTGGAATAGAAGCAGTTTTTCGAGTTTGCACAGAGGTTACATTGTCCTTCTTCTATCAGTGTGTTTCTGTTTTCACACTGTGTCAAAGAAACAGCTGCAACTCAGCACTAGATCTGACAAACACAGCATTTATTTTATGGCATTTACTTATTTTAATACCACAGTGTACGTCCTCACATGTATGGAGGACTGAACCTGCCATGTTGAAAAATATATACAGAAATGGAGAAGATTAAAAAAAACTAGAACTAAGCATTTAGAAAATAATGAAAAGTAACAAAAACTAGCAAACCTGCTCTAAACACTAATTAAAACTAACTGAATTAGAGAAAAAAAGGGTCAAAACTAAAAACTAAACTGTAATGAAAAATCCTAAACTATTAGAACCTTGGGGTCAACACACTAGTATTCAGAGTAATGATGTACATGTAAATATGTTCATTGAGAAAACCATGTATTATTGTATCATGTGCCAATACATGATACAAAAATAAAAAAAATTAAAAATTGAAAGGCATTTATTATTTTAACATTTTATTTTCTGTTGCATTTATTTATTTTTGTCCTTATTTATATTTTTCCTTCTTTAATTTTTATCCCTGCATTTATTTTCGCATTGTTTTCTTTTTACATTTTCTTTTATCTCTTTTTTTAAACTTTATTTCTATATTTTACTTTAACCCTTTCATGCATAGTGGTCACTCCAGTGGACAGTTCTTCTCCAGCTGTTTTCTTGTATATTTATGGATTTTCTGTGAAAGGCTAAGTACAAAGGCTGAACCCAAAAGCAAGACCACAAGTAAATAAGGTTTAGTGTTTTTATTAAACACTTTCACAGAGAACAAGGTACAACACAGAGATAATATAATTTCTGTGGAGCCTCTGGTTCCGGGGATAAACGTCTGGGCTGCGGGTGGATACGGCAGACGACCAGCTTGGCCGAGCCGGGAAAACCCCAACGGAATCCCCACTAGGGACAGACAGAGGGTGGTCAAAAAACAAGCCAGGTCATACACGGAAAGACAGTTTAACAAGCAACGGTACATGGGGGACAGGCTGACTCACGGTAGTAATACAGGCGAAGGTCAAAGCACAGGTGATCGTTGGAGGCTGAGGTATAAAAGGGAGAAGGCAGAGACAGAGTCGGGAAAACGAACCAGGTCGGGAACAGGCAGGCAGGATAGGAACAGGCTGAATCGATGGTCGAGGGACGAAAACAGGTCAAACACGGCAGACAAACGAACAGGATCCAAGAAACGCTGGTTAGTGAACACAAACAAGTTGTAGAGCACAAACTGGCAAAGGAACAGGGGAAGACACAGGGTTTAAATACACAAGAGGGCGGGAAGACAATGAGACACAGGTGGAGATAATCAGGGAGGAGCAAGGTAATCAGGTGAAAGGTGAACACAAAAGGAAGTAAAGACAACAGACAAGACACATGAGGGAAACTTAACAAAATAAAACAGGAAATGACAAACAAAACAGAAAAGACAGACAAAGTCCAGAAGCCGACATGACATTTTGTTGTTTTAGTTCCATATCAGCCAACACAGTGGACACTTATACATCATCCCAAATACTGCAATTCAAACAATCACTGTAACTTTGCTGTTCTTGATAAACCTGATCTGTAGTAACATGTTTGAGTGGAAATCAGCTGCTAATTATTATTAGACTGTAATTAACAGTTTTCTGGAAAAAAAAGTTAGTTTTTTTTTTTTTTTTGCACATCCTCCTGAAACCCAGCAATGCATTTTGTCCTCTGTAGGGGACAAAACTTTGACAGTTTTACTTTAAAAATGCTGTCCATTAGAAAGGACATTCCATAAAAAAAAAAAAAAAAAATCAATCAATAAATAAAAATAATGTAAAAAATGTACACTAGTCAACATTTGCTAGGGATCAGGACTATAACTTTGCTATATTCGGGAGTGTAATTCTGGAAACTTGAAAATTTACTTTCCCAGTGGAGTACAGCCTGCGGATGCGGATGGTGGTCACACACATTATTGACATCACACCGTATGTGTTTCAGAACATTCTGAGTGGTTTCAGTGAAAACAAAATTGGAAGAGTAATTGTTGTGAACTCTAATTTCTAGGGTTGTATCACCCTTTTGCCAGAAAGTGCAATAAAAATTTATATTTTTTTACCTTTTGGTCCATTTTTCTTTACATGACTAGCCAAAGTACACACATAATATATGAAGTCACCCAAAATATTATACAACATCAATTATTGTGCTAATATAAAACTGATCCCTAGCAAATATTGACTAGTATATTTGAAAAAAACTGTTGCATTATGCAGTTTCCAATCAAGACAATTTTTTAATGTGAAAAAGCTAAAACTGTCCATTTCCTGGGTCTCAGGAGGATATTATCTCCATGAAATGAGTAATAACTAGTATTAGAGTGTGATCAAATGTGAGAAAACAGTAGCAATTTAGCAATTAGCGAAATTAAAAATGTTTTTTATTTCATAGTTTTCACACAGTATATCGCTTTCTGATGATGATTTTTTAAAATAAATATTTCTTTGCTTCAAAACTTAAATGCATGGTGTCCAGCTGAGTGGACATTTTTGTAACTCCACGAAAAATAGGTTCATAAAAAAAAAAAAAAAATCACTTGCATTGTTTTTTTCATGCCTAAAGAGGAACATAAAACACTCAAGAAAAAAATATTGACTAAGGTTCTCCTAATTCATGCATGAAAGGGTTAATCTGATATTTGTTTTTTAATTCATAGTCATATTTACCGCCCCAGTATTCCCCCTCTTGCATTTTTTCCCTCTATTTCTCCAAAGCCTTTTTATTCCTGTGTCTCTATTTTTCATTTCTGTGTCCTTTTTACATTTCTGTGAATATAAATAAATGCAGTGATAAAAATTAAAGAAGGAAAAATATAAATAAGGACTAAATAAAAAAATAAATGGTACGGAATGAAATGTTCAAGTAGATAAAGGCCTTTAAATTTTTTTTTTTTTGTACCAAGTATTGGCACATGAATTAATTTATCAAGCCATTTTTATATTTCTGTGTATATTTTTCAGTATGGCAGGTTCAGTCCTCCATACACATGCACATGTTCCATTAAAACATCTCTCCCGACACTGATGCAAGATGATGACGATGAGAATTTGTTTAAAGAATTAATGAAACAACCTAAGAACGTTTTTATTTATTTATTTTTTATTTTTATCTCTATTCCAGAACTAACTGGTCTGGATATGCAGGACCAGTTTTAAGGTAATTAAAGCCTATTATCTATTCTATTCTCCCAGTCAGATAAACTAAATAATGCATGTTTCCATTTGTGGAAAAAATATAAAGTGTTTCATCCACGACTGTGATGCTGTGGTGTTTGTTTTCACTTTAGTTTTTCATCGTTGGAAATAAAAACCTGCACATTGTTAAAGAATCTGTAAATAAATTAACATAAATGTGTAAATTTGAGTTATTTGAGAAAAAAATCCTCTAATTTTAGACTTGCTCCTACTTCCTTTTAGAGATGAAACACTACCGACATGAACATTTATTTACTTCTATTCTGATCAATTGTTGTATCCTTTATGTTCTTGTTAAATCTTCGTTGTTCATTTAATAAATACCAGTTTGAAACAAATCTAAACTAATTAACGTGAAGGAAGAACCATATTTAAAATGTTTAATGAACTTTAAGACTCTCTACATTCATTACCACTACAATCATTTCGTTCTAAATAATGCTTTTCTTTCTGCTGTGATGAATAAAGTGTACGTTTTCTCATCTTTTCTGGCAATAACATGTTTTTTTCTCATGACACCAGGTTTATTTATCTCAAGATCACAGGGTAATTATGAAGAAAGCATGAATATCTGAACATATGACAGACACACAAGGTAGTTTCTGAATTAGAAACATGTTTATTTTCATTTATCTGAACTCCACAACTCACACCCTTTTCTCACCACATTGTAAGTCTCAATTATTTCTCATTTCTTTATGTATGAATACGTATATATCTGTGTATGAATATGTATTTACGTATATGTGTTTATGTAAATCATATTATATTTATTCATAATTTAAAACCAGAAGCCAATTTCTTTAATAATAAGTATCAGGCATATTATTCTATATAGTATCGTTATGCTTCTTCTCACTCCTTTTTGAATATGTATTATATGTCTTATGTTTAAGTGTTTTGTTTATTTATTTTCTTCTGTTTGTGACATTCATATTCAAAATTAATACATCAATCAATTTCTATATAAGTCTGGAGGATTGTATATTCTTTTAATCATTTTAATATACTTTTTAAAAATTTTTATTCTCATCTGTTATGATTTTTTATGTACTCTATCCTTTCCTCTAATTATATTTTTAATAAGTATTCATAAGGATTTAGTTTTTATGTCCCTGTGGATGCACCTTTAACTGTCTTTGTGTATAAAATGTGCTATATAATTAAACTTTCCTTGCCTTAGAGATTTATTTATATACATATCAGATGATGCATGGATCAGCTGATACAACTTTTAGTGCTTAAATCACTAGAAACAGTATTAATAATAATAATAATAATAATAATAATAATGAAATTGCTTTCTGGTGGTAAAAGTTTGATTATTCAGAGCCGTTAGACACCCTGTTATCATGAGAAAACCAGATTTATTTACTCCAAATGTCAAAATAACCAACTTGTGATGCTGAAATATTTGTCTTCCATAGCTTTTGTAGTAAATATGCAGGTTTAGGAAGATTTTATACTTTATATGAGTAGATGTGCAGTAGGAGACTGACTGAATAAAATGCAGCAGTGACTAAACTAAGGTGCAAAACTTTCATAATCATCACAGAAACAGACTGAAATTAAACAGAATTTCACATTAAAATTTCAGTCATGGTTTCTCTGCACCGTCCGTCAACACATTTCAGATCAGTCGTTTAAAGTCCTACGTTTTTCTCTGAGGAATCGCAGTGATTTTTATCGTTTCATACAATGTGATGTGTATATTTCAAAGCCATCGACTCCAGAGGGCTGTCGGTTACCGGTTCGATTAAAGGTGAAGCAGTGGGAGAATAAAAACAGAGGAGACGTGGTCCGTGGTCCTCCGGTGAGTTTAATCGTCGCCTCCGCAGATGGACTTCATACAGGCTCCGTGGTCGCCCGACAGCTCGGACTGAAGGAAACAACGAAAACAAGGAAAAAAAGAAAAAGAGTTGAAGAGCTACGAAGAATGACAGCGGTGGAATGAATAATACTGACACGTTAAAGCAGGGGTGATCTAAATTTTTTTTTTTAAAGAGGGCCAGATCTGGTAATGTGGACATTGCCAGGGGCCAGTGGTCCCTTCGGATGTTTTTTAAACAGTAAAAATTACATATAAAAGCGCTGTTCTACAACAATTTTATTTTCATTGTCACAATATCATTTTTTTAAATGGCAATGTAACCAAATCTAAGCCACTCAGGTGTGAACAAGTTAAAAAAAAAAAAAATTTCTGCCTTCCTTTCACACTGGAGTCAGATAACATAGAACAAACTGTGTGGAGTATCTTAAACGTCCAAGAAGTTGATAAAAATCTTAACCCCACATTCATTTTAAACATGACTTATGTGAGTAATCATTACCCATATATTACTCAGTAATGCAAAGTCTGTTAACGTTTAAGATGAAAACATATGACTCTTACTCTTGTCTTTCACAAAATCATTCAGAAAGTAATATTTGTGTCACATGTACAGGGTGGGGAAGCAAAATGTACAATATTTTGAGGCAGGGATTGAAAGACAGTGTATGACCAATTAGTTTATTGAAAGTCATGAGAATTTATTTGCCACAAGAAAATGTCCATAATAGAAAATGTTTTTATTCTGTGTGTCCTCCTTCTTTCTCAATAACTGCCTTCACACACTTCCTGAAACTTGCACAAGTGTTCCTCAAATATTGGGGTGACAACTTCTCCCATTCTTCTTTAATAGTATCTTCCAGACTTTCTGGTAATAGTTTTGCTCATAGTCATTCTCTTCTTTCCATTATAAACAGTCTTTATGGACACTCCAACTATTTTGGAAATCTCCTTTGGTGTGACGAGTGCATTCAGCAAATCACACACTCTTTGACGTTTGCTTTCCTGATTACTCATATGGGCAAAAGTTTCTGAAAAGGTATGGATAATAGTGTTAGGGATGATTATGACATCAGTATATGTTTGGTTTCAAAACAATTGACGTAATGCCTGCTGAGAAAAAACAACTAAATGTTCATTGTAAATTTTGCTTCCCCACCCTGTACAAGTACATAACACCAGCAGTTATAGGCAACTAACCTGGCAACTTGGTATCCTGCCCTGGTGGGGAACTCATTGAACTCCCAGGTTCACATGAAGAGTCACTGTTGTGAGTTTAAAGCAGCTTGAATTTGCTTCACTTTTTCGGAGCGCTCACTCCCTGCTAGCTTGTCGTATACGTTAGCATGTTTTGTCTGCTAGTGTCTCTTTACATTGAATTCCTTAATTTGTTTCTTGACAAATTAGGCAAACACAATCGCCTCGATTTTCAGGGGAAAAAAATTGTAATTCCCATCTCTCCTGGAAGCGGTGGCCCTCACTGTCAACTTTTGTTTTTTTTATTTACAGGCGCCATGGTTAGAAATTAGCGAAAAGGGTTCACGGCAAAGTCACCGAGCCAGATAGAGTTCGAGTGGTGCTGCCACCATGAGGTGAAAAGAGGAACTGCATTTGGAACCTTTTATGATTCATGTACTCGGTTCAACAGTCCAAGCGGGCCATAAATAATACATTATAAAACCGAAGCTGTGGGCCGTATTAAATCTGACCGCGGGCCGTGATTGGCCCCCGGGCCGGACTTTGGACACACCTGTGTTAAAGGTTGAAAACAGCTCTAGTGACTTAAAGAATCCGTGTATCATTCGTTCATTCGTTTTTCAATTTAAAACCAAAAATGAAAAAACAAAAAAATTTTTTTGCAGGAAATAAACCCACTTTATATCTCTACAAAACAATACATCAGCATCTCTGACAGGACTTCACAGCTTTTTATTCCCAACACTTTTTTCAGGTTATATTTTAGTATTTGAAAGAAGAAATACAACATATAGACCCCTTAATCTACAACAAATCAAACAATATTTCAAATACTTCATATCTCTTGTATTTTAAACAACTAAAGCCATATAATGTAGTAAAAAGTACATTATTCCCATCAGAGTCTGTAAATACTGTACACAGAATAAGAACACTAAACCTGGGTGACTCTTCTCTAGAACAGAGCTCAGGTCGATGATGTTATCAAGTCGGATCATGTTTGACATTTGACTCATGCTTCATTGTGCAACAGTTGAGTCACATACGGCAAAAAAACAAACAACCAGTCAGAGCTCAGCGTCCCTCTGGTGGATCCGGGCCAGGACCTACATTTGTTTCCTCTTTTGTGCTGACTTTTCTTTCACCTGTTCATGTGCAGAGTTCTGCTGTAAGCGAGTCTGGAAACATGTGACCCAACTAGTTCTGGTTCTTCATCAACATGTTAAAGAAGTTGAACAACAGCTGTGATATACGACCCACAGTCTGTTTTCATTCTCTAATGGACTGTAGAAAATACACCAGGTGGACAAAAGTATGTGGACACGTTGAATTCCGGTATTATTTTTCTATCAGGGGTCTGGGATACAAAACAATAATGACAATTGGATTTAGGGTTAGGGATATAGTGGATCTTATTAAAAAAAAAAAAAAAAAAGGGACATTGAGTCTGTTTATATCTGTTATTATTCTCTAACAACTGATTATTAAATTCTGTGGCAAAACAACAAGAAAGGTCAACAGATGAAGGCCTTTGGATTAAATAAATGAAAGTAAGAGAAAAATGTACTGTTTTATTTAACCTTCAGGGCCATTTCAGTAAAAGAGTTCTGAATTTACCAGATGCACTTGAATGCACCGTGGTGTGCAATTCAAAGCTATGTCGCCTGCAGAGTTTACACTTGAACACACCGTACACTTACTCTGAAAAAAGATGTAAATAGCAGCTTCAGCAACAAATAAATGATAAATATCTGACGTTGAGAATAATTTAAAAACAGATTAAACATGGACAATCAGCGTTCAGTTTCTACGCTCCGTATGTCGGGAAGAAACGACCAGAAAATATCCGGTTTGCTGAGAGTCTGAGTATTCTCTTTTGAAACTCTGCGCTGCAACTCTTACTTTAATATGTGTGTGTTTTTATATTTTTGGGTTTTATGTGCCGTTTTCTTACTTGCTGTTTTTAATCCCCTTTTACATGTTTCTTTTATAATGTTTTAAATGTGTTTCTTTTTCCCTTGTCGTCGTATTTCAATGTTCTGTGTGAAGCACGTTGAATTGCCTTGTTGCTGAAATGTGACATACAAATAAACTTGCCTTGCCTAAATCAGCGTAGACGAGTCAAAAACGTGTAAATTAAAGGCGTTTCTCACCTCGATGGCTGAGAGCAGTGAGTAGCTGTAGAGCTTCTTGAACTCGGCTCTAATGTCCAACAGGTCGATCTCAGACCGACTCACCATGATCCGGTTCAGACCGGACTCATCGGTTCCGGCGCCCTGTCAACAGGAAGTCCAACAGGATGGGTCAGGTCACATGTTTAACTTTTAATTTTAGAAACACATCACAACAATGAAGTCGAGAACTGAACTCTTAAAGTATATGTTCAGACGTGATGTGAACCCCCCCCCCCAAAAAAAAAAAAAAAAAAAAACAGACAAGAATCTCCTGTTTTTCTTTTTTTACTTTATTTTTGTTGTTATGACCCTGGGTCATAATTTGTCTATTTATATGAATAGGTATGTGTTTTCTGTTTAGTGTGTGTGTTCTCCCCCGTCCTGTAGGTGTGCTGTGCCCTTTTGTGTCTGTTTGTTGCAGGTGGCTGATTGGTGGAGCATGATTGCCCGGCCCTTTAAAAATGGCCCTGGAGCTTCCGTCCTCGCTCGCTCTTGCCTCCTGCCAGTTCCCAACCCTGTGTTCGTGTGTGTGACCGTCAGTCTTCGTGCTCCTGCAAAATTCGATTGTATATAGTTGTGAATAGTTTTTGTAAATCGAACCCTTTTCTGGGAGGGGAGGTCGGCTCTTTTTTGTTTCACCTTTTCTCCTGTTTTTGGTTAGGAAGTTTAGGCAAGTTTGCTGTATTTTATTTCGTGCATTTATTTTGAGTAGGTAATTTAGTTGAAACTTTACAGAAGATATTTTGTTTGTTGTTTTAGCCGCTCCCTCCCCTAACCCTTCCTTAGTTGTTGAGAAAAATACTAATAATAAATATTGTGAATTTTTAGTTTTTGACTGACGTGTGTGCTTGGGAGCTGGGAGGGGACAAAGTTGAGCACATTATGTTCGCCCTGGTGAACCCCTAGGCCGGGGCGTAACATTGTTGCTTATGTAACCAGATTAAAAATATCAATGTTGTATTTTCTTGTCACCAAATCCTGATGGGGTATTCAGAAACATTAATTTAGTATTATAAAAGAAGGTTCTATAATGAGTTTTGCTAATGACTATACCTGTACTGTTCATACCTGTACTGTCACTTTAAATCTGAACTGCCGACGCAAGTTAATGATGTCATCGCGCGGTCTTTTTCCTCAGTTCGCGCTAGATGCGTTGAGGAAAGGTAGGCTCTTTTACTCTCTGCAGCAATTTCAGTAATTGTTTTGGTTTTATTGAATATTGTGTAGCAGTGTGCATTTATACGTGACGGTTTTATGTTGCAGACGTGTTGTGTGTCTAAATGTAAAGTGTTAAGTCTATTTTTAAAACTTAAGATAGACACATGTTCCAATGCTGCAGGGGTCTGTGTATGGCTGTACCAGGAGGACAATGTTTAATAAGTCACTCTATTGTACAGGTATGTCATTTGTTTTGTTTATTTTACATTTTATTCATATTTAAGGTTGGTTGTGTTATGCCGAAACTATTATATGTGCGTACACATGGTTAATTTAAAATTACGCAGTTCGCACTAGATGCGCTGTGGAAAGGGGTCTGTGTATGGCTGTACCAGAAGGAAAAGCCGCGGACAATGTTTAATAAGTCACTCTATTGTACACATGTGATGTACTAGCTGAAAGTAAACTGCTGAGTCTACATCAGGGGTGTCCAAACTTTTTTTCAAGAGGGCCAGATCTGATAATGTGGACATTGCCAGGGGCCAGTCGTCCCTTCAGATGTTTTTTAAACAGTAAAAATTACATATAAATGCGCTGTTCTACAACAAGTTTATTTTCATTGTCACAATATCATTTTTTTAAATGGCAGTGTAACCAAATCTGAGCCACTCAGGTGGGAACAAATTTAAAAAAAAAAACAGTTCTGCCTTCCTTTCACATCTGGAGTCAGATAACATAGAACAAACTGTATGGAGTATCTTAAACTTCCAAGCTGATAAAAATCTTAACCCCACATTCATTTTAAACATGACTTATGAGTAATCATTACTCATATATTACTCAGTAATGCAAAGTCTGTTAACATTTAAGATGAAAACATGTGACTCTTACTCTTGTCTTTCACAAAATCATTCAGAAAGTAATATTTTGTGTCACATCTACAAGTACACAACACCAGCAGTTCTAGGCAACTAACCTGGCAACTTAGTAACCTGCCCTGGTGGTGAGTTCACTGAACTCAGGTTCACATGAAGAGTCACTGTTGTGAGTTTAAAGCAGCTTGAATTTGCTTCACTTTTTCGGAGCGCTCACTCCCTGCTAGCTTGTCGTATGCGTTAGCATGTTTTGTCTGCTCGTGTCTCTTTACACTGAATTCCTTAAACAAGGCAACAGTCTGTTGACAAATTAGGCAAACACAATCGCCTCGATTTTCAGTGAAAAAAAACTGTACTTCCCATCTGTCCTGGAAGCGGCGGCCCTCACTGTCAACTTCCGTTTTATTATTTACAGGCGCCACGGTTAGAAATTAGCAAAAAGGGTTCACGGCGAGGTCACAGAGCCAGATAGAGTTCGAGTGGTGCTGCCACCATGAGGTGAAAGGAGGAACTGCATTTGGAACCTTTTATGATTCATGTACTCGGTTCAACAGTCCAAGCGGGCCATAAATAATACATTCTAAAACCAAAGCTGTGGGCCGTATTAAATCTGACCGCGGGCCGTGATTGGCCCCCGGGCCGGACTTTGGACACGCCTGGTCTACATCTACTGTAGTCTGAGTCGTCCTTCATCTCTATGAACTACAACGCAGAGTACTAATGGGTTAACGGATGTGTCGCTGATTCAAAGCAAGCTGAAGCTAAGAGGCTAACACACCTGTTACACTTATTTTCTGTACATTACAACACAAAACAAACATAGGGGACATTTGGGATACCTTGACCAAACTAAACCTTGTGGCTAACAATTGTTTTTAGTAATGTGACGCTGAAATGAAAATTGTCCATTTCTTCTATTTATCATGACACTGTTCTTCTTCAATCCTCCATCTATGGGGTCAGAATCTCCAGCTCAAATATTCCATTCACTATTTGCATCCAGTCGTTAGGTGTAGGTGGTTCTAATCTGCACTGTTTTTTTGGTAATAGCCTTTTCATAGGCTGCTAATAGTATTTTAACTCTTTCAGTGCCATGGGCCGATTAAATCGGCTTTACGAAAACAACCTGTAAAGTGCCACGGGCCGATCAGATCGGCTTTGGAGAACACGCCATATTTGTGTACAAACAAACCATCCACCCCCATTTCTTTCTCACATTTCGATGACGTTCTTTCTGTGTCCCCCTTTTGAGACCAAGCAGACGGGAATTTGAGGTCACGTGACCGAATAATATTTTTATATCTTTTTAATGTTTCTTATTCTCCGGTGTTTCATCAGAGGGAGCCCTCCATGCCGGGGGGGCGGCTGTGGACTCCGGGGGCCGTGGCGCCTTCTCTCACTGGGGTCCGCTCCTTTCTGGTGGGTGGGGGTCCCAGTTGGCCCTCTCCCACTAGTTGGGATGCGGGGCTGTGTTGCTGGTGCCTGGTCGGCGGGGTCGGCGGCTGCCTCCTGGTGCGGATGGCTCCCTGAGACAGCGCCTCCTAAACTGATGTTTTACTTTTACTTGTACATTTTTGTTCTGGTCTACCCGTGCTCAGTCAGTCTTCTTAAGTATGTGTGAGCTTGTGGGTTTGCATG
>NC_043965.1:3984217-3990592 GCF_902148855.1 Sphaeramia orbicularis | reverse complement strand
GTAAAGTGTATATATAGTATAAAATTACAGAACATAACAGCAGTTAAACAAAGTCAACATCCATTTATTGAGTGAATTCTTTGGTTTTACTGTAAATGAATCAAAGGTTCAGGTGAAATTCCATTGAAAATAAATGTGGCTAGTTTTTATTAGTTTTCGTTATTTTCTAAATGCTTAGTTTTAGTTTAGTTTTAGTTTAGTCATATCTTTTCTCTTCTTCTCTGTCGTCATATTCAAATAAATCCCAGACAGGACTCTGGTGCTTTCTCCCAGCTTTAGTCTCCATGTTTCCAGGTAGAGTGGGAACCAGAAGACGACTGGAAACCACAAGTGACGAGAAATGACGAACCGTTAAATATCATATGGTGCCGCTAGCTAAAATTGGTTGTGGGAAATAAATTGATTTCATATCAATCCGACACTGACAAAGATAAAAACGAAGGGAATTTCATCCATAATTTTTATACGTTTGAGTTAATTTTGTAAACACACAATACAGATTCAGTTAGTTACCATTTTTTTTCTTTTAATTATAGTTTTTATTTATTTCAGTTAACGAAAATGTTCTTTCAATTCTAGTTTTCGCCATTTCGTTAGGTTTCGTTAACGATAATAACCTTGGGTGCTCGTCGGGAACCAAATTTTCGATTCCCGAATGCTCAGATTTTCAGAGTGAACACATCAGTCGGTTTGAGATCAGACACAGGAACCAGCACCAGTACGGTTCTCTGTCGGTCTCAAAACAGCTTTAGTGATGGGCCCCATATTTAACCCTTTCATGCATAGTGGTCACTCCAGTGGACAGCTCTTCTCCAGCTGTTCTCTTGTATATTCATGGGTTTTGTTGTTTTACTTGCATATCAACCAACACAGTGGATACGTATGCACCATCCCATAATACACTGCAATTCATACCGTGACTGTAACATTCCTGTTCTTGATAAACCTGACCTCCAGCAACATATTTGAGTGTAAATCAATTGCTAATTGTTATTAGACTGTAATTAATAATTTTTTTTTTTTTTTAAGTTGTTGTGTTTTGGTTTTTTTTTGCATATTATTTGAGTGAGTAATACTAGTATTAAGTATGTTAAAATGTGAGAAAACATTAGATTAGCAAGATTAAAAAAAACATTTATTTCATCGTTTTCACCACAGTATGACAGTAAATGCATGTTTTTTTGTCTTCCAAAATTAACACCTTTCATGCATAGTGGTCACTCCAGTGGACAGCTTCGTCTACAGCTGTTCTCTTGTATATTCATGGGTTTTGTTGTTTTTACTTGCATATTCAACCAACACAGTGGATACGTATGCACCATCCCATAATACACTGCAATTCATACCGTGACTGTAACATTCCTGTTCTTGATAAACCTGACCTCCAGCAACATATTTGAGTGTAAATCAATTGCTAATTGTTATTAGACTGTAATTAATAATTTTTTTTTTTTTTAAGTTGTTGTGTTTTGTTGTTTTTTGCATATTATTTGAGTGAGTAATAACTAGTATTATAGTATGTTAAAATGTGAGAAAACATTAGATTAGCAAGATTAAAAAAAACATTTATTTCATCGTTTTCACACAGTATGACAGTAAATGCATGTTTTTTTGCTTCCAAAATTAACCCTTTTCATGCATAGTGGTCACTCCAGTGGACAGCTCTTCTACAGCTGTTCTCTTGTATATTCATGGATTTTGTTGTTCTTTTCATTGTTTTGTTTTTTTTGTTTTTTTTTTTTACACATATCATTTATTAAGTTTTAAGACACTACATGTCTTTTCTGACATGAATTGGTACATTATGTAGAATCTACTCCTGAGCATAAACCCCCAGAATCACAAGCCCTCCCCATAGTTTTCACACAATTTAATCAGTAAATACTGTTTCTGTGCGTCAAAAATTAACGTGTGGTGTCAGCTGAGTGGATATTTTTGTAACTCCATGAAAAATAGATTCATAAACAACAAACTTTCAATCACATTATTTTTTTCATGCCTAAAGAGGAATAAAAACACTCAGGAAAAAAAATCTTGATTAAGGTTCTCATAGTTCATGCAATGAAAGGGTTAATGTGTGTGGAACTGACCAAAAATAGTCACTTGCCCAATAAAGGGTTAACAACCATGTCCTGTCTATCTGGTTGATGGCATCTGGACTCCTGACGACTGAGAATGAAACAGCACCACCAAACATCTGGATCCTGTCTAGTACTGATTCACGTCCACGCCACTCCATCACATACCTGATAATAATAAAGACGTCATATTTCTGCAGGAAAACGCCACTGTTAGTTTAATTCACTGCATCGCTTCCCATAAGCTCAGTGGGAGGTTGTCGTGTTCCTGTCAAGTCTTATCAGTTTTCACATCACCGTCTTCTCTGACACGGTGGAGGGCTGACCCCATACACCCCCACACCTGTTGCCCCACGCGCTTCCGAACGGGGAATCACTAACCACGCTGACCGGACAAGTACGAGGACAAAAGAGGAGGAAGCTGCACAGATGGGTTAGTCGATCAGGAACGCTGAAAGGTGGAGTCGGGGTTGTCGGGACAGGACGATCATTCCGATACAACCTCGGAAAATGCCTGATGTTTCCAGTTTCTGCGCATCAAACACCATCATTCTTCTGGTAAAACACCAACAATTAGTCATGGATGTTGCTAGTGTCACATTCCAGTAGTCGACTTCCGAAATATGCCCCACGGGGGATAATAAAGTTTTTTCTCATTCTTGATTCAAACAAGTGGGTTTCACAGCATATCAGATAAACCCAGCAAAACACAGCCCCATTCTATAAGCAAATAGCTCAGATCCATCCTAAACTAGACCAAAGTATGGTAAAACTAAACTAAAAGATGGGTTAAATAGATTAAAAGTATCTAAAACTAACATAAAAGACAGTAAATCTAAACTAAAAGATGGTTTTAACAGAATAAAAGCATCTAAAACTAACTTAAAAGACAGTAAATCTAAACTAAAAGATGGTTTAAACAGAATAAAAGAATCTAAAACTATCATAAAAGACAGTAAAACTAAACTAAAAGATGGGTTAAATAGACTAAAAGCATCTAAACTAGAATAACAGACAGTAAAACTAAACTAAAAGATGGGTTAAATAGACTAAAAGCATCTAAAACTAACATAAAAGACAGTAAATCTAAACTAAAAGATGGTTTAAACAGAATAAAAGGAGCTAAAACTAGAATAAAAGACAGTAAAACTAAACTAAAAGATGGTTTTAACAGAATGAAAGGAGCAAAAACTAGAAAAAAAGACAGTAAACTAAACTAAAAGATGGTTTTAACAGAATAAATAATCTAAAACTAACATAAAGACAATAAAACTAAACTAAAAGATGGTTTTTAACAGAATAAAGGAGCTAAAACTAGAATAACAGACAGTAAAACTAAACTAAAAGATGGTTTAAACACAATAAAAGGAGCTAAAACTAGCAAAAAAGACAATAAAACTAAACTAAAAGTTGTTTTATACTGAATAAAAGGGGCTAAAACTAGCATAAAAGACAGTAAAACTAAATTAAAAGATGGTTTAAACTGAATAAAAGGAGCCAAAACTAGACGTAGTTTATTACAAAATTTGTCAGTTTATTACATAATGCGTCAGTTTATTACATAATGCGTCAGTTTATTCCAAAATGCGTCAGTTTATTACAAAATGCGTCAGTTTATTACATAATGCGTCAGTTTATTCCAAAATGCGTCAGTTTATTCCAAAATGCGTCAGTTTATTACAAAATTCGTCAGTTTATTACATAATGCGTCAGTTATTACAAAATTCGTCAGTTTATTACAAAATGCATCAGTTTATTACAAAATGCGTCAGTTTATGACATAATGCGTCAGTTTATTACAAAATGCGTCAGTTTATTACATAATGCGTCAGTTTATTACATAATGCGTCAGTTTATTCCAAAATGCGTCAGTTTATTACAAAATTCGTCAGTTTATTACATAATGCGTCAGTTTATTACAAAATTCGTCAGTTTATTACAAAATGCGTCAGTTTATGACATAATGCGTCAGTTTATTACAAAATGCATCAGTTTATTACAAAATTCGTCAGTTTATGACATAATGCGTCAGTTTATTACAAAATTCGTCAGTTTATGACATAATGCGTCAGTTTATTACATAATGCGTCAGTTTATTACATAATGCGTCAGTTTATTACAAAATTCGTCAGTTTATTACAAAATGCGTCAGTTTATGACATAATGCGTCAGTTTATTACAAAATGCATCAGTTTATTACAAAATTCGTCAGTTTATGACATAATGCGTCAGTTTATTACAAAATTCGTCAGTTTAGGACATAATGCGTCAGTTTATGACATAATGCGTCAGTTTATGACATAATGCGTCAGTTTATGACATAATGCGGCTTTATTACAAGATGATGTGACATTCTTATTACATTTTGAACTTTTATTACATAATGGGAATTTATGACATAACGCTGCTCAACAATGCTGTCGTATAAATAAATGTAACTATTTTCATAATTGAATGTTATTTTCTTGCACTAAAACAAAGACAAACGTGTCGTTGTGTTCTTTCGAGGTTCTTCTGTTTTTATTTTCCTGCTCTGACTCACTCCGTTTGTTCATTCTTTAATCACAGTTTTTGGGTTTTTTGGACATCAGTGCATATTTCATCGTCCGTCTTTTTCGTCCTTTGGTTTGTTCCACATATGGACCTCGGTGGACTCTTTGGATCTGGTTTTTCATCTGGTCCAGTCCGACCCCTCAGAGCCCACCCCCCTCCCCCCCCAGGGTGACGCTGAGCTGAATCAACAGTGACAAAAGTCTATTGAATAATTATCTTTGGAATTAATAGATTAGGCCGACCTAAGTAAATGTCAGCGCAGGGGTATATGAGGGAATGAGACGGAGGACGTGGAAGGACGCTGCCGCTTCGTTAACTCCGTCTTCCAAAGTAATGTGGGAAGACTGAAATGGTTCTCCAGAGCGCTGTCCATTACCACTCCCACTGGTCACTGTGGAGATCTAATTCCCACCATCATCGGAAACAGGAGACGCACATAATTACTCATTCACTGCCAATTACCAGGAAAGCCATCCTCCCACTGTGTGTGTTCGGATGGGACAATAGGACAGGGGTCAAAACTGGTCCTCCAGAGGGTCCCATCTGGTCCAACAACTGACCTGGAGATATTAACAGTTAATGGTTGAATGGTTTTAGTTCAGGTTCCACATACAGACCAGTAGGATCTACGGTAAAATAATAAACACTAGAATACGGACTCATAATATTACATCATCATCTGTAAATAATGACAGCAAATTTTCTTTTAGTGCAAAAAAAAAAAAAAAAAATTAAATTATTATTAAGAAAATATTTACATTAACTATACATTAAAATAAAACGTGAATAACCGGAATAAATATGAAAAACCCTGAAATGTCTAAAGAAAATTCAGTGTAATTAACCCTTTCATGTATACTGGTCACTACAGTGGTCAGCTTTTTTACAGCCGTTCTCTTGTATATTCATGGATTTTGTTGTTTTTTGGGTTTGGTTTTTTTTAAACATATCTTTATTAAAGTTTAAGACACTACATATCTTTTCTGACATTGTGTAGATCTCCCCTGAGCATAACCCCCCCAGAATCACCCCCCCCCCCCCCCATAGTTTTCAACACATTTATCAGTAAATACATGTTTCTTTGCTTCAAAACTTAAACGCATGGTGTCCAGCTGATTTAATTATTATGATTATTATTATTATTATTATGATTATTATTATTATTATATTTTATTGTGTTAATTTTTTAAAAATGTATTTTAATTGTTATTTATTTTATCTATTTGTTCATTTTTTATTCTTTATAAGACATTTTTGAATTACATTGGGTTTTTTTTTTTTCATGTTTGAAGAGAAATGAAAACACTCAGGTAAAAAAATCTTGATTAAGGTTCTCATAATTCATGCATGAAAGGGTTAAACAATATTTTGCTTGTTATTAAATGTGTTTGTATCTTGTAGATCCAATCTGTAATAGACATGTGTAAATAATAAGTTGAAGCATATATGATTAAAACCAAATGGAAAGATGTTAAACCCAACTGACGATGGTTGAACTAAAGTACAGTAAACTGAACAGGAGTCGTTTAAACCGAGGTAAAAATTGGTTAAAACAGGTATAAAAGACAGTAAAACTGAAACTAAGAGATGGATAAATAAAATAAAATGTAATAAAAGCAAAACAAAACAACAAGAAAATAAATAAAAGTGAGAAAATTCTTACTTAAAAATGCAGAATACAGAAGATATATTATAAAAAATGGTTATAAATCACTTAAGAAAGGTTAATACAGAGAAAAAAGTC